>NC_135783.1:128561446-128793946 GCF_051106095.1 Pogona vitticeps
TTCATAAAGATTATTCTTTCTCAACTGTCCTTTCTTAGTCTTTAAATTACAAGTTAATTTATCATTTATTGCTATATTCCATATTTCTTTGTACCATTCTTCAATGTGCAATTCAGCTTTTAATTTCCATTGCCTAGCAATAATCAGTCTAGCTGCTGTTAATAAATTAGTTATCAATTCTTTAGTCATTTTGTCATATTCCATATTCTCATATATTGATATAGCAATCTCAGCATTACATTCTATATCTTTACATTACATTCTATATCTTTTCCACATATATAGCTTAATTCTTTAAAAAATTGTTTCCAAAATGTTTGCATTTTTTCACATTCCCACCACATATGAAAGTACATGCCAATTTCTTTCTCACATTTCCAACAGACATTTGGATGATTGGCATTAATCTTGTTTAATTTTAGCGGTGTTAAATACACTGGTGCCCCGCATAGCGACGTTAATCCGTTCCAGGATTAACGTCGCTATCCGGATTCTTCGCTATGCGGGAGGGGAAAACCCATAGGAACGCATTAAACTCTGTTTAATGCGTTCCTATTGGGGGAAAACTCACCGGTAAGCGAAGAATCCCGATCTGGCCGCCATTTTCGCCGCCTCGATAAGCGAGGCGCGAAAATGCTGCGGGCGGCCATTTTCCCCCAGCTGGGAGGCGCTTGCTTTGGCTGTGGACGCCTCCCCGCAGGTTGCGCCGCTCAGCTGGGGGGAGAAGGTTCAGAGCCCCCGTGGTGGACGCTTCCCTGGAGGTTGCTCTGAAGCCAGGCTTCAGAGCAACCTCCGGCGAAGTCTCCACCGTGGGCACCCTGAACCTTCGCCGCCTTCTCCCCCCAGCTGGGCAGGGCTTGCCTCCGAGCACCGGCGGTGGACACTTTCCCGGAGGTTGCTCTAAAGGCTGCGCCTCCCAGCTGGGCTGCGCTGCCTTCAGAGCAACCTCAGCCTCCACCAGCGGCGCTCGGAAGCAAGCCCCGCCTAGCTGCGGGGCTTGCCTCCGAGCACCGGCGGTGGACGCTTTCCCTGGAGGTTGCTTTGAAGGCAGCACCGCCCAGATGGGCGGCGCTGCCTTCAGAGCACCCTCAGCGTCCACCCCGGGGTTCGGAGGCAAGCCCTACCGAGCGCCGGCGGTGGACGCTTCCCTGGAGGTTGCTTTGAAGGCAGCACCGCCCAGATGGGCGGTGCTGCCTTCAGAGTAACCTCCAGGGAAGCGTCCACCACTGGCGCTCGGAGGCAAGCACCGCCCAGCTGGGGGGAAATGGTGCCTATGGGGAAAAATTGCAAAGCGATTTTTCCCCATAGGGGCCATCAGTATGCGATTGCTTTTGCGATCGCAAGATCCGCATCGGTATGCGGATTCGTCGTTAAACGGTGCACTCGTTATACGAGGCACCACTGTACCATCTTAAACTGAGTTTAAAATAACCATTTGTTATTTTTGTTATTTTTGTATGGAAATGTTTTTGTATTATTTTATGCTGTAAGCCGCCCAGAGTGGTAGAATTTACCAGATGAGTGGGATATAAATCGAACAAATAAAGAAAGAAAGAAATTCTCACTGACATAAATCTTAAAACCCTCATTTTCCATATCTTCCTCCATTCTTCTTCATTTATTCTTTTTCCAATGTCTTGTTCCCACATTATTTTCAATCCTTCTTTCTCACTTTCTTCTTCCTCTGAATTAAGAAGTAAATTTTACTCACAGTACCTTTTACTGAGTCAGTCATCCAAATGTCCTCATATGACAATAAAAATTGTTCATACTTTGTATATTCTCTACCTTTATTATATTTATTTACCCATTCCTTAGTCCATCTTTCTAGTTGTATATAATTCAACCTTGAAATACTCCTATACTGAAATGTTTGTTTCATTTCATCTATCGATCTCATTTTATACAACCAGTCCTTCAATCTAATCACTTTTTTTTCTTTAAACAAATCCGCATATACTTTCATATTGGTAGGAAAATTTTCTATTTCTGTCACTAATCCAAGTGGGGAGTATGATGAACATAAATTCTTTTTACACTTGTACCATATGTTTAGCAATGTCTTTAAGAATGGGTTATTAATTTCACTTATTTTATCTTTCTTAACTGTACCGAATAGATATTTTTCTGTGTCTCCCGGTAATTCTGATGATTCCATATCCCACCAAATTAGCCTTTCTGGATTATATATAATTTCCCCGATAAACCTCAATCGGTTAGCCAAATAATAATTTTTTATATTTGGTAAACCTATACAGCCTTTTTTGTTGATTTATACCAATATTTTTTATTTATTCTAGATTTCTTCCCTTCATTGCAGTACTTGTTACCTATTCCTTGCCAAAATTTCAAATCATCCTCTGTTAACTCTATTGGTAGCATTCTAAATAAAAAATTAATTTTGGTAAGATTTTCATTTTTATCAATGTGATCCTTCCAAACCAGGATAGCTTAAAATTACTGTATTCCTGTAATTTCTTTTTAATCACTTCCTTTAGTTTATTATAGTTATATTCCTTTATTTTTTTGAATATTTTTGCTACATCTATTCCTAAATATTTAATTGATGTACATATTTTAAGATCATATTTTTCAACAAACCTTTCTTGTTCTACTCTACTATGGTTGAACAGCATTAGTTCGGATTTTTGCTAATTTATAAATAATCTAAATTATCTAATCTAATTATTTTTCCAAATTTTTCTAAATGAATTCTAATTTTATTTATACATTCTAATGGATTTTTCACTGTCAGCAAGGAATCATCAGCACTTTTTGCCTTTCTGCAATTTGACTGCCCTCCAGGTTTCTACTTACAGTTACATCTTAGTTTAATTCTGTGTTACTCAAGCTCTATCTGCTAACTCAAGCCATGTATATAACAAATCCCATCATTCAGTTGCCTTTTTTATTGGACAGTCTTTCAGCACTTCTGATAGTGTATCCATTTCTACCGCTTCCCATATCTTCTCAATGAGTTCCTCTTGTTTTGGTATCTCCGATTTCTTCCAGTTTTTGGCATAAAGAATTCTGGGTGCAGTGACTATATATATAACTAGGTAGTTCTTTGTCTTATTTATATTATCTTGTATAATGCTCAGTAAAAACAACTCTGGGGTTAATGGAATATTACAAAGCAATATTTTTTGTAACAGAGCATGTACTGCTATCCAATACTGTTTCGCTACTCTGCAAGTTCACCACATATGGCAGTGGTTCTTAACGTGGGCGATAATGCCCCCCAGGGGGCGATTTCATTTTTCAGGGGGGCAGTTGAATGAAAAGGGGCGGCGTGGGGGCGCTGGAGCAGAAGGGGGGCGGTAGGGGGGCGCTGGAGCAAGCCAAACCTGTGAAGATGGATGCAGCCTTTTTACAGTGTGCATGAATATATTCCTCCAATTTTAGTTTAGTTTCAGACTTTTTGTCTTGAAATTTTTAGTTCCTGCATTTGTTTTTATGCCCTTTTTATATTTCTTTTTGCGTCTTAAAATTCACTTGCAACTAAATCATTACATGTTACTTTTGGGGGGGGGCATTTCATATTCTTGGAATTTAGTTCTGTTTTCAGGGGTCATTGGATTTAAGTGTCATAAATAAATAAATAAATAAATAAATAAATAAATAAATAAATAAATAAATAAATAAGATATCACCGTGGGGAGGGGGGCGATGATAACTTTCTCAATGGCTCAAGGGGGCGTTTCTTTCAAAAAGGTTAAGAACCACTGACATATGGTAAAAGCTTCCCTCTTGTGCTTCACACTTCCAACAGACATTTGACACCTCTGTATAAATCTTTGACAATTTTTTTCGGAGTCATATACCACCTATAAAACATCTTATGTTTGTTCTCCTTAAAATTTATCGATTATATGAGCTTTATGGTTTTTTTTCCATATTTGCAACCATTGATCAATATCAATATTATGTCCTATATTTTGTGCCCACCTAATCATGCATTCTTTTACATCTCATCTTGCATTTTAGTTTCAAGCAAATAATCATACATTTTCTTAATTACTTTGTCATTTGAACCCAGCAAAAATTTATCAAATACCATTTGTTCTGTGTAAAAGCCCTCCATTTTCTCTTTTGTGTACCTAGATTCTATTTGTACTGTAGACCACCAGTCTAGATATATGTTTTGTGTTTCTAACACTTCTTTGGACCTTAACTCACAATCCCTTTTTAATAGATCTTGATATCTTAAAAGTTTCACTTCTGCCATGAGATTAGGTTGTGTAAAGGCCTCTATAGGTGATAAACAGGCTGTTGTTTAAATCTGCTGTATAATCTTTTTCCAATTCTCTAGTAAGGCTCTTCTTATCATATGAGAATTTAAACTTTTCTGCTCTTTATCTTTTTTGTACCATAGAAAAGTATGCCAGCCTAACTGTAGATCATGTTCTTCCAACTTGAGTAGTCTATCATTACCTAAAGTTATCCATTCCTTTATCCAGACTAATACACAGGCCTTATAATACAGTGTCCGATCTGGGAGACCAAAATCTGCTCTTTGTTTGGCATCTTGCATTGCTTTGATTTTAATTCTTGGTTTTTTACCTTGCCAAAAAAATCTCATGATTATCTTATTAAGTTGTTGGGAAAATGACTGTTTTAACATTACAGGAATTACCTGAAATAAAAATAAAATTTTAGGTAGAACATTCATTTTGATGGTTGCTATTCTTCCCTTCAACAATAGCTGTAATTTCCCCCATCTTTCCAAGCTATTCTGTATCTCTTTAATCAAATTCATATAATTGTCTTTAAATAATGTACTAGTTTTCTTTGTGATTTGAATCCCTAAGTGTCTGACTCTCTTCTCTTCTTGAAAATTTTTCCTTTCTATTAATTTCTGCTGCTCTTGATTGCTCATATTTTTAACAAGTGTTTTTGTTTTCTTTTGCTTTATTTTCATTCCCGCCATATCACCAAAATTCATCAGCATCTCAATCAGGTCTTCAATTGAATCCACTGGATCCTTCAATATAATAACTAAGTCATCTGCAAAAGCTTGGAGCTTAAAAGTATGTCCTCTTACTTTCAATCCTTTTATTTTCTTTTTATCTCTAATATGCTCAGTTAATATTTCTAGAATAAGAATGAATAATACCATGTTTCTCAGAAAATAAGACCTAATCAGAAAATAAGCCCTAGTATGATTTTTCAGGATGCTCGTAATATAAGCCCTACCCAAAAAATAACCCCTAGTTAAGTGAAAGCCCACCCTCCACCCTTGTGCAGCAACCAGAAGAAGATGACATGACTGTATTTGAATAAATGTAGATAATTGTACATAAAAAAATAAAACATCCTCTGAAAATAAGCCCTAATGCATTTTTAAGAACAAAAAATTAATATAAGACCCTGTCTTATTTTCGGGGAAACACAATAGTGGAGAACTTGCCTGATTCTTGATAGAAAAGTAAGACTGTACTGTATTTATTGCTCCTCTTTCTATGATCATGAAGTATTTACAAAATATGATGACAGCCATTTAAAGAACAGGCCATTTTTTTTTTACTGGTGCCTTCGTCTCCATTTCACATTATAATATAAATAAATATTCATTTATTTGTTCCAAACTAGAGATGGGCACAAACCGCAGTTCGGTGGTTTGGCCCAGTTTGCTGCCACACCTGCACAGGTGTTCCGTGGGCCTCCTCTGCATGCTCGACCATTCCCTGATGACACATATTTCCCTCCCCACCTCCCCAGTGTGACTGTCCACTCACGGATTGCAATGCACACTTCTCTCCTCTGCCTCCTCCACTCAAATGAGAAGGCAAGGCGGGGATGCCTGCAGCACTGCCTTTGAGCGGGGAGCCACCAGAGGAGGTGGAAGGGAGAAGTGCACACTGTGATCTGTGAGTGGGCAGTCATGCTGGACAGGTGGGGAGGGAGATGTGCATTGCCTCGGAAATGGGTGACTGTGCAGAGGAGGGGAGTGCATGGCACCTGCATAACCCCTGTGTGGGCTTGGTACCAAACTGGGCCAAACCACCAAACTGCAATCTCTGCCCATCTGTATTCCAAATACATGTTGTTTTTTATAGACATTAATAGATATTTACTGATAATAGTCAATACAAGCTTTTGGGAATTTTCAGTATTATCTATTTCTATAACATGAATTAAATGTTGCGGAGTTGAACATATGGAATGGTAGAAACCCATATATTTAATTCTTATTCAGTCTTTTATTGAAAATAGACTAGAACTCCTCTTATTCCCATGTTAGTTAATTAAATATTCTCATCTGAATTCACAGTGTGTTCTTCATATAACTTCAAAACACAGCTCAAACACAGTGACCCTGTTCCTTCAGAAGTCTAACCTGTTTGACATTTTGTTTTTCTTTCTGTACATCTTTGAATATGCAGAATATATCCAAGCTTTCTTCCTAATTTTACCTAGTTTGCTTCAAACTAAATGCATCCCTCCCTTAGTGCTGATTATTTTCTTCTTATACAGTGATGCCTCGCAAGACGAATGCCTCACGCAACAAAAAAACTCGCAAGACGAAAGTGTTTTGCAAATTTTTTTGGTGACTCGCAAGATGAATTTTTCTATGGCTGTGCTTCACAAGATGATTTTTTTTCCTTTTTGGGAGTTTGTTTTAAATCGCACAACCGTTAGTACCGCGCTTCACAAGATGAAAATTTTGCAATACGACACGACTCGCGGAATGAATTAATTTCATCTTGCGAGGCATCACTGTAACTTCTTAGCAGGCATTCAAATCATTGGAAAGCCTCTCTATCTGAACAGTATACCTTGAAGAGTCTGCATGTTCTGGGTTGCTGTGTGGGACTTCTAACAAAATGTGTGTAGTGTTCTCATGCAAGGCTTGTGCCAGCAGCTGTGCCCTTCTCCTGACTACCCTATTTCATCCACCCTGTGCCTGCTGGAACAGTGCCATGTGAAGTTGGCTTTCCCCTTAAACCATAGTTAAAACCAAACTCTTGCTAAACTGCTGTGAGATAAAAAACAGAAGTGATCTCTTCCTATGTTGTCAAGACTGAGAGAGGAGGAAGAGCACATGAGCTAAACTCTTTTTTGGCTGTGTAACCCTAACTGTAGTACAGTGCTGCGTCGCAATGACAGCTCTCAGGGATTGTTCCATGGCCACCCATGGCAGTGTGACTAAACTCTCATTTGAAATCTGTTCATTCAGGACATTACAAGATGTACTGCATTGCATGTACTTCTGTATGGAACACATAAAGCACCGTCCGCCATAGATATTAACGTAAGATTCCTGTGGTGTATAAGCTGGTTGCATTTGATAACACATCAGTGTCAAGATTCGAACATGTGGGTCCCATTTAAAATTTGTGCATTCAAGAGCTCAAACAGGCAAATGCTGTGGAGTAGGACTGTGGTATCTGAAGGGAGTTGGGTCCAAAACACCCCCATGCTGAGAAGTACGGTATAGAAACACTATATATAGCATGAATGGCCAATCAATCAATCAATCAATCAATCAATCAATCAATTAATCAATCATTCATTCATTCATTCATTCATTCAATCAATAAGCAAGCAAGCAAGCAAAAATAAATGAAACCCAATGCATTGCATTCTGTGTTTCCTATTAATCAAATACAGTAGGATAGTTTCTTATGGGTTGGTTTTATTTTAAATCGTTTAAAATCTTTGTTTGTTTTTAAAGTCTCTTCTGGTCCTGGATTTTCTGTGCAAGATGTCAGAAAAGGGCTTGCATTTTGACCTGGCATGTGAATCGATGTGGTTTCAACAAGAAGGCCCCAGGTGCCCCAGAGATGAGATAAGGGTACAGCTGAGATTCAGAACAGAAAAGCTGAGCAGGGGAGTTGCTTGAGAGGCTTTCAGATTAATAGCCTGGCAACAATCCAGGACAAGATAGCACAGTACATCAATAATGTGATTTGCAACCCAACCCCTAACCAGAACATGGGTACCTGTGCTGAAAATTAAGTTAAGAGATACCTTATTCAAGCTGTAATGAAGCTCTGACATATATCTATCCTGTCGTCTACTCTTCTCTTTGGGAAAGAGCTACAGATGCCAGGAAATAGGGAAGATTGTTTCCAGAGGGTTATTTGGGTTGGGCTTTGGGGGGGGGGGAAGCTCTAATGAAGAGGAAGACCAGATAAGAGATGGATTGACTCAATAAAAGAAGCCACAGCACTGAGTCTGCAAGAACTGTGCAGAGTATGGATGGTAGAAACTTCAGAAGTCATTAATTCATAGGGTAGCCCCATGTTGGAAATGACTTGGCAACACATAAGACAGCCCGGCTTGGGCCGTCTTAAGAAGAAAGGCAGGGTAAAAATATTTTAGATAAATAAGTACAAAAATGCTGTAGTGGCAACTGTTTGCATTTAAAAAAAAAAAAACCTTGTAAATACTTCCCGGTGGAACGGGAGTGGGAGGAGTGCTCAGTACATTTCTTCTTCTCCTTGAGAATCTCAGCATTATGAGATAGCTACATAAAAAAAACATTTAAGCCACACAAAACTCCATACCTCCAATCTCTTTACCTCTAATCTGAGAGTGAGACAAGGAGAGGCTTTTTGTTTTTGTAATGTACACAAAATGCCTCGGGGGGCAGTCTATACAAACCTAGTGTCATTTCTCTTTAAGAAGTAAAATACATACACACACACCAAGCAAACACAGAAGGAGCAGCTCATTTAACAACAAAAAAAGTGAAGAATCTGACTTGAGAATTTTAAAAATCCGTTGCAGCAGTTATCGTAATTTTGTGAGACTTATAGAAGATATGTGATTTGTGTCAAAAACATTGAATGACAGCATCAGAAAATATCTTATTCAATTGTAAGGAGGAGGTGGAAAGCTGGAAAATTAGAAACGTTTGGTCCTGTGTAAGTATAATGTGGAGAACCTACTCTTTCTAACTTTCTAGTCCTTTGTGAGACTATAGGCTGTACTGAGTAAAATCTACCATATCTGCATGACCTGATGAGATCCATTCCTTTGCCTGCATCATCCCTCCTCCATTGCATCCTGGGAAAACAGGCAGAATAGTAAAGATCAGCCTCTGCCTCATCCCCTCCCCAGAAGTGTGCTTTTTATATTTCACTTGATGAAGGGACATGGTTTCCAAAAGCTTGCACATATTTGTGTGCCTCTGCAGTCACTTTGTGCCTTTTGTGTTGACCTATAAAGATACCACCTCAGTATGGAGACTGAAATTTATTTTGTACCAACAAAATGTCACTGTTCTTAATTGCCAACATATCTCTGTTGGCCATAGTCCGCCAATACCATTTTTAGAGATGTCCAAAATGGTACAGATTCATGTCCAAACTTTTGTGTGAACAGAGCTTTTCATTGGATAGGGGAGAGTAATATCTTTCTCTGCACCCAGTTTTGCGTGTTCTATTGGCCTGACCCAGAAAAGCTCATAAGTGAATTCTGACCTTTTCTTCCAGGGGACAAGCACAATCATCCGTGCATTTTACTGCTTTCTATAATACTGCAGAACAAGGTTTGCCACAAATCAATAGTCCCACTGGTATAATTTATAAAGATGATGGGTTAGTATACTGAAAGGGATCCAGTAGACTGTCAGCACTTCAACATAAAGCATTCTTTGTAATATTTTCTGTGCTTTCTATAGCTTTATGTTTACATGGGTCTCAGGGTATAGTATGGATTTTTTTAATTATCTTTCTTTCCTTCTTTCTTTCTTAGCCCATATAGGCCTTCTCTTTCTGCTTCCACAGATAACTGTTTTGTCCTGTTTAAAGCCACGCTGGTCAGCTAATCTTCTAATATCATCCATCCATCTAGTTTGCAATATTCCTCTACTCCTTCTACCAAGCCAAGGTCATCATTGATGTATTTCTGTATTCTATTGCCTTTATATTTGTCTTAAGGTGTGGTGGTGCCCATCCATTTTAATGATGCTATTTGTTCTTTTGCATCTATTATTTTTGTTTTTTGTTGAATATTCTAGTTTCTTACTTTAGCTATTAATCTGATATTTAGTATCTGTGTTTTCATTCCACTAAGTTTCTGTGCGGCTTTTCGATATTTGTTAGAGTTCATGTATATGCAGCAAGATAGGTCAGTTCTATCAGCGCACGTTGATTGTAAACTGATATTCTTTTTTTTGTCATTGTTTTGCAGTTTTTAAGGGTTTTTAATTTGCTTGCCAGAAGCTGGCTATGCAAGTCTTACTCATCTCTCCACTTAAGTTTTCTAATCAGATTTTCCACATTGCATTACCTTCTCTTATACATATTCTGCACGATAGCGACCAATGACCAATTATAACATTTCTGTTTTCCTTTTCATTGGACATTACTTTTGTTTTCGGTTGGTTGGTTTAGTTTAGTTCAGTTCAGTTTAGTTTTCTTTTTTCCTGGATATTCTGAAGTAGCTAGGCTCTAAGATAATACAATACCTAGGAGGAGCTTTAGCTGAGAAACATTAGGAAATGGAATTAGCAAACTGGTAAAAGTGTTAAAGGTGTCATCATCAGTTTCTTTGGGTAAGTCTTCAGCAGTAGACAAGACAATGATTAGAGCAATTGCAGAAGTATTTGCAGTAAGGGCTCTTGAATAAAGTGGGAAATCGTTGAGGAGGTCCATGCTGCATTGCAGGTTTTTGTGTGATTTTTCTTTGGAAGAGCCTGTGGAAAATTTATGGTCAGGAAGCACTTTTAACTTGATAACGTTAGGTAACATGACAGATTGCAATCTCTTAACAGCTAAAATGAGTGGATGTCAGATTGTGGATATTTCATGAACATTCTTGTCTTAAACAATCCTGTTGAAAATAGAACTCCCCCAACTATTCTTTAGGAACGTGGTGGCACTGCAGGTTACACGGCAGAAGCCTCTGCGCTGCAAGGTCGGAAGACCAGCAGTCGTAAGATTGAATCCACGTGACGGAGTGAGCTCCTGTCGCTTGTCCCTATAGTAGGACACGACTGGACAATTTGTCAAGGGGAACCTTTACCTTAACTATTCTTTGTATAATTATAGGCTTTCTTGCTATTTCTAAGTAAGCACTCTTTATAGCACAGTCCTCTGTATATCCACCTATAAGTAAGTCCCGTTGAATTCAGATATGTCTGTATAGTACTGCATTATTAACCAGTTACATGCCACATAGGCTTCTGTGTAAAACAGAAAGCCAGAGTCATTTTAAAAAATGAATACCGTATATGGGCTTGCCATTCTTTATAGCAATAAGATAAATACACAGTTAATACTCCTGAAAATTTTGTCAGATTTTGCTTTTGGTTCTTCTCATTTAATTTGTCCTTGAGCATGCAAACAGGTTTTGGACTAGGATACTGAAAGCAAAAAAGCCTTATTTCTTCAGAATAATGGATTTTGGCAATCTTATTTTTGGCCAGTGACTCTGTAATCCACCACCATAATCTGAA
Organism: Pogona vitticeps; assembly: GCF_051106095.1. Classification (NCBI taxonomy): domain Eukaryota; kingdom Metazoa; phylum Chordata; class Lepidosauria; order Squamata; family Agamidae; genus Pogona; species Pogona vitticeps. The sequence goes on from NC_135783.1 coordinate 128,572,857, forward strand.
GAGATTGATGGGTATACCTATTTGAAAAAACACTCTAGCTTGCTGTCTTAGCACATCAAGATTGTCATCATTCAATTATATGTACTCAAAGCTGTCCCTCCCACTTCCGCCTTTCAAGTTTTAGGACTTTTTTTTTCTTTCCCTTAGTCTGAAAATAAACCAGAATTGCTTTGCTGTCTGCTTCCCTCCCTCACACTCCTGTTCATTTCTTTAACCAATTTCAGTATCACTAAACAACACAGGGCAATAAAATTTGATTTGGCCCAAGGTGCTCTTTGCCAAAATGTATCTGAGATGTCAAGGCAAAACATTTCTAAGCTAGCCACGTATAAAACAGTGCAGTGAAGACGATCACGCTGCTGCCACCAAAACGTCCTTTCAAGACTTGGGACAGCTCGCTCGGCTTCTGCCCCTGGGGAGACAAAAGGGCATTCGGCAGATAAACGCTGAACGGGGACATGTTGCCCATGGCACCAGCTGCCCATTGGGACCCCCGGGTTGGAGAATTAGGGCAGTTTACTGCAGATGGAGTCATGTGTGAGCAAAGCCCAGACATCCTTACAATATGCTTGTCAGCCTTGAGAGATGAGTGGTTCCAAAATGGTGTGTGGAAAGTAGAGGGGTTGGGGAAGTTTGTGAAGCCAACCTAATGCCGCTCATCCTCCTCAGAATTGCCCCTTTTAAAAGCCCATGTTTGGCTGCTAGAGACTCCAAAAAGCACCTCTGTATAAATTGCAGCCTCCCAGAATTTCCCCTGAGGATGGTGGTCCAAATCCTCCCAGGCAAACGATTGGTCACTTTGACTTACAGAAAGCTCCCGCCCTCCCAGCGGGACCTTACCTTTGGGGGTAAGACACATTTATTTTCTCTTCAGGCATGACTGAACTAAAGAGGTCCAAGTGCAGCCTGTTCAATATTTCTAAAAACAGTAAGCTTTAAGCAGCTCCTTTCCATATCCATCCTGCTGTAAATTGGCCGATACAGATATGAGCCAGAAAACAGACTAATTATTTTCAGGGACTGAAGGGCAAAACTTGCCACACAGGATAATTAATTATGTTTGTTCACAAAGAAATCGTATTCGTACTAAGAATTGTCTTACTTGGTGGTCCATTTCTTTAAAAATATATATTAAGAATGTTCAGTACCTGGTAGTGGTGGAAAGCTAGGTCTACAACTTGCAGCATACCTGCTGGAAGATTAAATAAGTTTCATCTTGAAGGGAATATTCTACATATACTGTGTATTCTCTACACCACACTCTTTCCCGTCATCAGATATTCAGCATCCTTCATTCATGGTTTACAGAACTGGGTGCTAAAATAGACAATATTTAGTACAAACAGGATTTCTTTGTGAAGTATTCTGTGTTCCATTGAAAGCTAGATATACTTAAAAAAAATATGGAGACACTTGTTATAATACAGTATTTGAGCTGCAGAGCTAGAAGGGACCTTATAGATCATGGAGGCACCAAGGAGGCACAGTGGGGAATTGAACTCCCAGCGTCTGGCTCCACAGCCAGACGCCGAAACCACTGAGCAATCCAGCAGCTGATAATATGGTTGCTACCTTTTTCTTGCCCCAGGACATATTATGAAGACACTATGAGGAAGATGCTTTCTCTTGGAGCGCATTATGCTGCCACTTTGATGATGTTAAATAGTTTGGGGTCTGATTTGATTCCTGGAAGGAGGACCACCCCATGTATCCCTTGAGCTCTATCATGGAAGAAGGTTGGACATCTGCTGATTCAGGAGAGGGCAGCTTTTAGTGGCCCAGGGATCACATTTTAAAATTAAAAATAGGAGGAAGGGCTATGGGGGCAGAGGTCCTGGAGGTGAATTTGGGCCCCCGGGGGGGCGCGCTACTGTGTACTTAATAAACATGTTGCTGTCTTCCTGCATTTTCTTGTTTACCAGTATTTGCTGCATAAAGCTCCTGTAAGTATTGAGGTGCCAGATTATTAAGGGCAGCCTCTCCCAAACTGGTGCTGTTTGAATGTGTTGGATTGCATATAAATCGGCTCCCGACTGGGGATGCCGACAGTTGTAATTCAGTCCATCAGAGGTCCATGGCCTTCCTCCATGTTGGGGAAGGCCACTTTATGGTTTTCCTTGTAGTTATTTTTTCTCCAGGGTGTTCAAAACAATTTATATTGTTCTCTCATTTTTAATTCTTCTTCACAGCAACGCTGTGTCTTAGGGTTGACTCAGGGGTAGTGACTAGTCTAAATTTGCCCAGTGATCTTCATGGTCAAGTGAGGATTTGCATTCAGATCTCCACAGTGCTTATCTGGCACTCCAACCATCATGCCATACTGGCAGTTTTAACCGAAGTGCTTTATTGTAACAACAGGATGGTGATGGAAGGCATGATGTTAAATGAGACATTCTTCTTTCCACATCGATAGGAAGCCCCTGCTAAGATGGGTTCTGATGTAATGTATGCAACATTTCTGTGAAAGCCAAGAAAGTAGGCTTCTTTCTGTTTGTATGCAAGTGTGTACAATTGCATTTACTTTTATTCAGGTGATGCTCCTAGTTTGACTTAGCCATCAGATCTATTATACATACCTTTTGTGCATGAAAATGGTGTGTGGAGGTGCAGACACACATCTGCAGTCTCTCCGAACAGCACACAGAGTTCAGGTCATGTAACTCATCAAATATTATCATTTCAATGATCTTGTAGTAAGTTAGACAGAGAGATGAATGTGTGTGATTAGTCAAAGGTTATCCCCGCGATTTCCGTGGTTCAATAGGGATTTCAGAGTAAGCCTTGATTCAAATCCAGCAGTCTGTCTGCTGCATCACATTGAGGTTTCAACCCATGCCTATAGTCACACACTCCATAGTAGTCTCAGGGTGCTTAAATACAAATCTTTTCTCTATTTGCCAAAATCACAGGTCACTTACAAACACCTGTAATAGTCAGGATTCCATCCGCCCATCAAGCTTACTTTGTTAAAATAGATTTCCGCTGATATTGTAGACTTTGATTACTGTTTCATAGTTTAAACCTTTGTTCCCATTTCATTGATTGCGCTTGTCCTTTGGAGTTTTTGTGTTAGAGCAGAGTTTATTCAGTTCTTTTAAACATTTGGAGCAAAGATAATTTTAAAGGAAGACTTTTGAAACTTACAGATGCTGTAGTCAAATTTTTTAAAAAAAGTTTTATGTATTTTTAACAGTGTTCAGTGTCTTCAGTTTATGAATACCTCGTATAAATTGTTGCAATGAAACCAGCTGCCACTTCTGCGTTTCATGGTAAGGCGTAATCTTTCTAACCACAAGAGTCCCTTTAGTGACAATTAGTTCCTGCAGGTGCGAAGCTGCAAAAACCTGAAGCATCCAACGTGAAGGATTCTTATTGCAATCTTGTGGGTTCCTTCAAAATACAACAGTAGTAATAATTTATCAATCAGATTATGTTTTTCTTCTTTTACTGCACTGATGCATCACCTCGGCCACTGGATGGGTCCTAAATCTTCCAGTATTAGTGTTATACTTAACAGGGAATGCCAAGACATGCCCAAGTCAGTCTGGTATGTGTGTGGATAACTGCATCTATAACTGATGCTACAGTTTCATTCATGAAAGCCTGTATGTGAAGACCTAACTGCATGTTAGGAGCTACCATACAGATGCTGCTTTAAATCCTTCCTCATGTGACATACACAGTAGAGCAGGGAAGACAAAGATGTGAGCATTTTCGCTGGAGATGCATGAGCATCCTGGGCTGGCCCTAAAGGTACGTGATCTGTTATGCAAGCCAAGCCCTGTATGTCATAGCATCCTCTCCCTAGTAGAAATTGACATGCACACTTTATTTTCCTGGTCACATTCAGTTCCTTTGTCAGAAGGAAAGGAACTGGAACACCTGTTGCTGCTGGTGGTTCTGTTCCATCAAGACTTAAATTCAACAAGGGAAAATCGGCCCCTGAAGGGGGTTGCAGGTGACTTGAGAGGCAGGCTTATTAAACTGTATAGATATACATATTCCTCACAGACCCTGAGCAAAAGTCTCTCAACTTTGCAGCCAGGTCAGTTTTGATGACCGCAGTGATGAAGAGATCCTCATTATTAAGCCACTTGAATGCAGATATGCACTGAAAGGCAAGTTTGGCTTCTTTCCCACTTAAGGGAATATGTCTGTTCAATGAAGAGGGTCAGTGAAGGAACAGAGTAAGCAGATGTTTATAAGGTCTCATGGCGCCCGGTGTGGTGCAGTGGATAGAATGACAGACTAGGACTTGAGGCCTGGGTTCGAATCCCCACTCAGCTGTGGAAACTCCCCGGGGTAGTGGAGCCAATCAAGCCACTCCTCAAATATCGCACCTTGAAAGCCCATTAGGGTCACTATATGTCAGTGTAGGCACTCATTTCACATGCTAGGACGGTTATGCTCAAAATCCTACAAGGTAGGCTTCAGCAGTATGTGGACCGAGAACCCCAGAAGTACAAGCTGCATTTCGAAGAGGCAGAGGAACTCGAGACCAAACTGCTGACATGCGCTGGATTATGGAGAAAGCCAGAGAGTTCCAGAAAAACATCTACTTCTGCTTCATTGACTACGCAAAAGGCTTTGAGTTTATAGACCACAACAAACTATGGCAAGCCCTTAAAGAAATGGGAGTGCCCGACCACCTTATCTATCTCCTGAGAAACCTATATGTGGGACAGGAAGCAAGAGTTAGAACTGGATATGGAACAACTGATTGATTCAAAATTGGGAAAGGAGTATGACAAGGCTGTGTATTGTCTCCCTGCTTATTTAACTTATATGCAGAATACATCATATGAAAGGCTGGAATTGCCGGAAGAAATATCAACAACCTCCTATATGCAGATGATACCACTCTGATGGCAGAAAGTGAGGAGGAATTAAGGAGCCTCTTAATGAGGGTGAAAGAGGAGAGCGCAAAAAATGGTCTGAAACTAAACATCAAAAAGACTAAGATCATGGCCACTGGTCCCATCACCTCCTGGGAAATAGAAGGGGAAGATATGGAGGCAGTGACAGATTTTACTTTCTTGGGCTCCATGATCACTGCAGATGGTGGCAGCAGCCACGAAATTAAAAGACACCTGCTTCTTGGGAAGAAAGCGATGACAAACCTTGACAGCATCTTAAAAAGCAGAGACATCACCTTGCCAACAAAGGTCCGGTGCCCCTTTGAAATCCAGCTTGTACTTCTGGGAGTTCTTGGTCCACATACTGCTGAAGCCTACCTTGTAGGATTTTGAGCATAACCTTGCTAGCGTGTGAAATGAGTGCAATTGTACAGTAGTTGGAGCATTCTTTGGCACTGCCCTTCTTTGAATTGGGATGTAGACTGATCTTTTCCAATCCTCTGGCCACTGCTGAGTTTTTCAAACTTTCTGGCATATTGAGTGTAGCACCTTAACAGTGTCATCTTTTAAGATTTTAAATAGTTCACCTGGAATGCCATCACCTCCACTGGCCTTGTTGTTAGCCATGCTTTCTAAGTCCCACTTGACTTAGCTCTCCAGGATGTCTGGCTCAAGGACAGCAACCACACTATCTGGATTGTCCCAGATATTCAAATCTTTCTGGTATAATTCCTCTGTGTCTTCTTGCCACCTCTTCTTGATGTCTTCTGCTTCTGTTAGGTCCCTCCCATTTTTGTCCTTTATCATGTTCATCTTTGCCCAAAGTGTTCCTTTAATATCTCCAATTTTCTTGAACAGATCTCTGGTTTTTCCCTTTCTGTTATTTTCCTCTATATCATTGCACTGGTCATTTAAGAAGGCCCTCTTGTCTCTCCTTGCTATTCTTTGGAAGCCTGCATTCAATTTTCTGTATCTTTCCCTATCTCCCTTGCATTTGGTTTCCCTTCTCTTCTCTGCTATCTGTAAGGCCTCGTTGGACAGCCACTTTGCTTTCTTGCATTTCCTTTTCTTTGGGATGGTTTTTGTTGCTCCCTCCTGTACAATGTTACGAGCCTCCATCCATAGTTCTTCAGGCACTCTGTCCACCAAATCTAATTCCTTGAATCTGTTCTTCACTTCCACTGTGTATTCATAAGGGATTTGGTTTAGATTATACCTGACTAGCCCAGTTGTTTTTCCTACTTTCTTCATTTTAAGCTTGGTTTTGCTGTAAGAAGCTAATAATCAGAGCCACAATCAGCTCCAGTCTTGTTTTTGCTGACTGTATAGAGCTTCTCCATCTTTGGCTGCGGAGAACCTAATCAATATGATTTCGGTATTGCCGATCTGGTGATGTCCATGTGTAGAGTCACCTCTTGTGTTGTTGGAAAAGAGTGTTTGTGATGACCAGCTTGTTCTCTTGTCAAAACTCTATTAGCCTTTGCCCTGCTTGTTTTTGAACTCCAAGGCCAAACTTACCTGTTGTTCCTTTTATCTCTTGACTCCCTACTTTAGCATTCCAGTCTGCTATAAGGACAAGAACATCTTTCAAGAACATCTTGGTGTCAGTTCTAGAAGGTGTTGTAAGTCTTCATAGAACTGGTCAATTTCAGCCTCTTCAGCAACCATGGTTGGTGCATAAACTTGGATGACTGTGATGTTGAAAGGTCTGCCTTGGATTCGTATTGAAATCATTTTATCATTTTTTAGATTATATCCCATTACAGGTTTCCCCACTCTTTTGTTGACTATGAGGGCTACTCCATTTCTTCTACAGGATTGTTGCCCACAATAGTAGATATGATAATCATCTGAATTGAATTTGCCCATTCCCATCCATTTTAGTTCACTGACACCCAGGATGTCAATGTTTATTCTTGCCATCTGTTTGATTACATCCAGCTTACCAAGTATCCTACATTCCAGGTTCCTATGCAGTATTTTTCTTTGCAGCATTGGACTTTCCTTTCACTTCATGCCACTTTAAGCTCGGCTAATTGTTTTTGCTTTTCACTGTTTAATACTTTACGGGCATTTTGTTCTCATCTTCCTGTATCCATCTGTAAGACGTTTATTTCAAATGCCATGCATGTGAAAGCCTCTTGACTGTAGATACATATTGCAAATTATTTTGGGCTTTGCTGCACTGCAATGTTACACTGCAAATGTATTTTTATTCCTCCACCTCCTTCGTCAAAAGTATCACAACTGCTCTGGAGTGAGTCAGTCATCTGTCAGTGAAGGAGGAAGTGAAGGTCTGATGCTGATATTAAAAGAGAAGGGAGTGTTTCTGAGATAACACAGCTTGAGAAAGAAGTAGCAAGAATAAAATTCCAGTCCTCCTTTTCCAAACACATTTCCTATTATGAAGACAGGGGATGAGTTACAGAAAAAGGACCGTACACGTACTGGATGCTAAAGGGCAAGCTAAGCGAACATAACACATTTTAAGAATAAGCAGACAGATTCTTGGTGCTCTATCCTGTCAGTATTATCTGTGCATATTGCTGGAGCAACCTCATCATGCCCACCGGTTCTCTGTCTCCCTGTAGGACCCTAATACATAAACGTTTGTAGAAGGTAAGGGAGCATCAAATGACATCATGTATTTCTTTTTTGCAGTCTCCAAGGTGCTCAAGATGGTGTACGTGGCGGCTGTCATTTTATCCTCCCACCAGCACTCTGAGATTAGCTTAGGCTAAGAGAAAGAGGCAATGTCAAGGTTGTCCAGTTCATTTTGTGACTCAGTGTCAATACAAACTTAGTACTATTAAAGATCTCTTATCTGTTCAATGAATGCCATGCCTGTTCTTTGGCAAATTCCATGCATATAGATGGTGCCATTCAGATCATCATAAGAAAAAAGAATGAACTCATTTTGGACACAAACCTTTCCTTTCTGGGTGACCTCTTTCTCATAGACCCTGCTTGTAACTCAGGTAGGGTGGTGTTTCTGTTTTCCTTTATAGATGACAATCCTCTCTTTGAAGGACTGCCAGAAAGCATATATCCTCTTGAAGGTGTCTTCCATTTGAAGGGCTGTCCAGTCCAAGTCTGAACAGTAAAGAAGGTGATCAAGAACCTTGAAATGGGCACCTGAACAACATAATCAGCAGAAACACAGATCACTTGGCCGCAGTGTTCATCCAAGTGAGATGACCTCTATTTCTGTTTAAATTTAAGAAAGATTTTTTTAAAAAAAACTAAAATCGCATCTTTACATATAAATCAAGATCTGCAATTGGTGTTCTCTCTTGCCATCTTCTTTGGGGATAGAAATTGTTCTTTTTCCTGATGTGCAAGTGGCTGCCCACTGATGTGTTAGTGGACGGCCAGTACACACCCTTCTATTTACCTCTCTGTCTCTCTCCACCTCTATCCTTTGCCTTGATTCTCAGAGTCCCCCCAAAATATAATGGGACTTCTACTTTGGGAATCAGTCATTTCTGGACTGGGGGCCTAAGGAGGGGCCACAGAATGGAAACAGTTCTTCACACACACACATACCTTGTAAGGTTTGTTATGCGACTTACACAATTCTGATTTGGCCTAGATTTCCTTCATATTGTGTTTATGGATATCCCCCCCCCCCAAAAAAAAGTCGAGAATGGCTCATCTAGAATATCCCACAAAGCCACCTCAGATGTGAGAAAATTGTTCCTTGCTGGACCACTGAAGAAGCCTTCCAGTGTTCACAAGGAGTCCTTCCACAGAAAGCAACATTTTGGAGGGATTTTAAATGTTTACATCAACTCTGCAATGGACGAAGGATACTTTTTTTCTGATTTATGAAGTGAAGGGGTGAAATAAACCAAATATCCAAGTGTCCCTGACAGATTTATGAGACCTGGTGTTTAGTTGAGCCAGGAAAAAAAAGGAGCTATTAATTAAGACAGGAAGTAGTTTGAGGCATAAATCACAGCATTAATGTGTTAGCATGGAATCTGGCACAGGATTGCTGCCTTCCACAGGCAGGACGTGCTACCTCTGATGTAACATAACTGAGCTTGCAGTTCAGGGTCAGAAATTATTTCAGAGTTCAAGCTTGGGGAGCAAAGATTGGTTTTGAGCCAAATAGACTGGAATCGGAGTCGGGGGCGGGCTGCGTGTTCTCACATCCAACTGGACAATTAGGCAAAGCTGTGCCACAGCTGGTACGATGGGAGTGTAAATGAGCAGCCAGCTCCCATCTCAGAATGCCAATAAAATCTCCCTTATTCTGGGCCTCTCTCAAGTTCAAAATCTGTCTTTTCAGAAGACCTGACCAGAGGTTGGAAAAGTTGGGTGTCCCTTCCCCCCCCCACCCGCCGCCACCACCCGATTCCAACCACAGCTTTGTGTCTCATCTTGTAAAATTCCTTCCCTTAGAATCAAATGCTGTGTGAGTCTGATTTCCTGGGTTGGGAAAGGGCAAAATACACCATCAACAATGGTTGGCAATTGGAAATATCCTATATGCCTTTATAATAATTAGACCATTTGTCTCTCTCTCTCTCTCTAGCCTAGCATGGTCTAATTCTCACTGGCAGCGGTCCTCTGGGTGCTGAGAGGCTGAGGTCATGCCCACCGCTTTCTACTTTATCCTTTTGAATGGAAGATGCGAAGCTGGCTAGGGAGGCTTTTGGCATATAACTGACTGCCAAGAAAGAGGAGAAGTTGCAAGTTTTTGGTTGTTGTTTTTTCTTTAAAAAAAAACAAACCCTTTTTGCATGTGTTATTAAACTGCTCTAAATTGTTTTATTTGGTTGTTCTTTTGATATTGCTTTCTATTGTTATTGTCATTTTAAAAATGTTGTAAGCTGGCTTGAATCAGAAAAGAAAGTCATAAATGAATCAAATGAATGATTGAATGGTGCTGAGCTATGGCTTTCCTTTGCTGGTTTGTTATGATGGAGGGCATTCAGTGATGTCACTTTTCTGTCTCTAAATCCTTCCTTCAGACTCATCTTTCTGCGAAGCTTTATAGTTTTACTCTTTAGCTCCCGTCCCTTAAGCACTGAAACATGAACCAGCACTTGTTCCTACCGCGTGTTTTAATTGTACTCCCTACACCCTTAGGTTTTGTGCAATCCCACTATTGAGGGATAGATCCAGATTTAGGTCTGTGCAACTGGGCTGGTGGAACGGGGTGAAAATGTTTTTTATGCTTCCATACCTACAGCAACCCTTTTGAGCTCCCTAAAAATACTGCATAGAGGTTTGGAGGAGTCTGCAGAATTTTTTACTGTGTTTTTACTTTTTTTTTTACTGTTGTTCTGCAAAGCATGGTGTGCATTTGTTGTGTTGACTAAAGAATAACAACGCATGCAGACACACTTTTTCCTCCAGAGCTCTGCGACAGCCCAGCAGTGAGCAAAGAAAGGGGGCATTCCATGTGCGCATAGCCAGCATTTCTTATACCCTCACGCTTTATTGACCACCAAATATGTTTTATTTTAAACCTACAGAGGAGGATGGTCAAGGTCAACCCCAAAGGAAGCGCATTCGAAGGAAGAAAAGAAAGAATGGTTTGCAAAACCCTGATAATTTACACAGAGGCCCAGCTGAATATGAGGAGCCTAAAAATCCAATTGAAGAAAACTTACAGCTGGTGCGCTCAGAAGGCCCAAACTTGAGTCGGAATCAAAAGAGGAAAATGAAAAAGAAACGGCAAAAAGAAAAGATGAGAGCATCTGGCTTGCTGACGAAACCAGCTGCAATAGAGTTCATGTATAAGCCTGAGACAGAGGAGAGAATAAGCTTTGAAGAGGCACATAAAAAAGCAAATGACATTCTGGATTTTCTGCAAGCAACACAAGAAATTTATTTCTCAGAGAGTAGGTACTGCCCCCCCCAACCCCATCTTTCATTTCATAACTTGAAGTAGGAGAAATAAGTACGTGTTCATTTTTCCTTTGTCAAACATGAAAGGAAAAAGTATCGGCCTCTTTTATGGCCTGAAACTGGCAGGCAAAAATAAGTGCACAGACACTTCTATACCTCAACAGTCAGGGAATGTTGCCCAGCTGTTCCCTGGTAAGAATGTGGGGTTTTTGTTTGTTTGTTTTTTGATAGGAAAAGGCGAATGATCTCTGTGGTACTTTGGCTGCTGCTGGAGCAAGCAAGCATTTCAGTGGGCAGAGAAATTCTTCCCAAAATCACTGTTAGGGCATTTGCCGTACAAATGTCCTGGGCACATCGCATCCCAATATCCACTGTACTTAGCAGCACCATGGGAAAAGATCTCCAGATCTTCATGGTGAACTACTACATTATGTCCTGTTCAGAACAACCTCCATGTATTTTGGTTTCCAGGCAACCTGTCCACCAAGCAATGTTTCGATTTGGGTTCGAGGTATCTTCTTTTTTTAAACTACGTAGGTACGTCCGTGCACCCATAGACACACTAAATTGTCAAGTGAAATTGACATACATCTGCAGGTGCAGAAGTAGTTATAATGAACACTGGTTTCCTCATTTGTCCAAATTTGGAACAAATTTATTGTTTTCTTCTTTGAATATTTTTCTTTCTAGAAATTCAGCAACTAGAAGGGCTGCTCAGGGTTTCATATATGTATACAACCATAATGCATATGAAATATAAAGATGAACGATTTTTAGAAATTTACAGGACACTAAGTATAGTGCAGAGGTTTTCCCTTCATGTTCACCTTTCATCCCAGCTACAGTGGATGCTCCCAGAATCCTAGGAGTGAGATGATCACTGTGGTAAAGGTAAGGTAAGCCCCTTTTCCAGTTCTGCAGATCTGAATGTTCAGTGTGGAGCATTACCAGTATCCATATAGTGTTTTAAAGCTGTTACCATTGGAACAGTTTTATTTGTTGTGAGCCACCTTGGATTCCGTTATTCGGAGAAAGCTTACAAATAATAAATTAATAAATGGCTACCATCTTAATAGTTTGGTTTCAGGTAGCATTTTTCTGACTGTAGAACAGAACTATCAAATATTATAAAGGATACAACGAAAAACACACACACACACATAGAGCTGTGACTGGAATTCATTGTTGTACTAGTGTATTTGTTTTCATTCTGCTTTGCTTTAATTTATTCTGTAGTGTTCTGAAATGCTTAATTTGGAATCGTTTATAAATTCAATAAATAAATAAAGCCGTCTTGCAGTAAGAGTTTGCTCTCTCTGTTTAGGACTCCAATTCTCAGAATTCTTCAAGGACAGAGTTAACGGGATTTCAGCCCACAGTCCAGGTGAACAAAGTGGAGTTTCATGTCACTCATCTGCAAAAGGAACTACCTCCAAGGCTTCCTGTTGTTAATGTGCTCCCTGGGAGTCATAATTCTTTGGGAGGCACCCTCTGTAGAGCCTAACAGGAATGACTTCCAGAAAGCAGCATAGTGACAATGGCAGCTGCTTCTGTACATTAACAACAGGAAGCAAGGGCTGAAGAAAGTTATGCAGCCTCAGAGGTAGTCTGTTCTCCAAGGGAGAAAATTATAGGTGTCTGCAGGTGTATGTTTGTGGGTTGAAACCAAGAATTCTGCCTGGGGAATCCTTGGAGAATTCTGGAAGCTGGCATCTGAAGAACCAAAAGAGCATACCCCTAACTGCAATTTTTCCTATAACATTTCCCACATATTTTCACACAATCCCTTTTTCTCCCTTTCCAAAATATATATGCACTCTGTTCATTTTATGGTTGCATTTTTATTTAAGAATTATTGAATCTGCATTTTGGGGCCAGTTGCCCCGTCACATGACTGGCGACAGCACAAAGGTGACGTTGAATGTGAGAAAGAGTCATCACCTCAAATCTCTTTAAATCAGAATTGGGCAAACGTGGCTCTCAAAACACAGGCTGTCCTCTTTCCACACAACAAAGGTTTTGCAAAGAAACCTCACTGCCAGGAATCTAATTCAAGCATTCAATTTTGGCACCTCTGAGAGCCATTGCATTTCAAAACATTGCTGCACTGCCGTGCCTAGCATCCGTCACCACTGGCTATGCTAACGGGAGTTACAGACTTAACAATACCCGAACGGCACAATTTTCCACCACTGTATTAACTAAGCCAGTTCACACAATTGACTTCTACTCAATAAGGGATGATACAATGAAGTTATGTGTTGTGACAGTGAGAACCAGCCCTCAAATGTGACATAGCATTTCCTCCCAAACGATTTAACTTTTATATAACTGTCACAGATCTTCTGCACACACAGCTAACTGCATTTTCTCAGTGTGTGCTCCCTTTGAGTCCAGAGTACAGTGTGTTGCTGGTCTAGCAATCCGGGATGGGTCTGGCAAGACTGAAGATGACGTATGTTTCAAGAGTATATTTCTGTATCTCCATCTTTCTTGTGCTTCTCAAGTGTGATAATTTCTTGTGCTTCTCAGGTGTGATAATTTCTTCTCTGTACTACATGTGGCAAGATTGAGTGGTCTGTGTTGTAGAAAGAGAAATCGAAACAGGACAGTGACGAGGAAAAAGGAGGGTGTTAAGAACAAGACTTAAAGTATAACCTCCCTTTAAGAAGTCCCTGTTTTCCATTCCTTAGAGCGATCCAAGTGTGCAGAGTCTGCTGTGAGTTCACAGAGCGTTGGTGAGGTTTTACACAGTCTTGAATCGGACAGCGTGTCTTCATCAGATATCACTCTTCTGCATCGCATGAAATCCCTTGTCCTTCTGCAGGATGTTGAGAGAATCAAGGATGCTGTGGAAGAGTTCCGCATGCAGACTGCAATGCCTCCTGGTAGGTTCAGAGCATACAAATGCCCTGCCAAGTGCTCTTTTTCTTGTGGATGCACATTTTCCCTGTACAGGAAAAGCAAATCTGTTCTTCAAGGACATTTTAATTCCTCTCCCCACCCCCTAATTTCACTCTTGTGCAAAAAATATTTGATTCTGGGATGTCTTTCTCTGACCAGATTTTTGTTGTGTGTGCAGAAGAGCTTTTTTCTGAGTTAGCACAACATTCGTATATGAAAAAAGAGAGCTGAGAGCCAGAGTTTTTATACGGCACCACATAATGACTCATGTTACCTCTCAGGCGACATGGAGCAGCTCCACAACCAGAGTTCCTGTGCGAATGCATCTCTGGAGCCAACCCCTAAGTTTTAATGCAGAGTTTTCGAAGGGAGCAAAAGACCCTCAATATTTATTCCTTTGCACTGGGGAAGCTAATGCCTGTGCAATGAAATAAACATGCCTAAGGCTTTATCATGGTGGGGTGCAGAGGGAAAGAACCCATCGTGATCCATTTGTTGATATACTGTGCTTCAGAAGGCAGGCATTTGCCCACCAAATGGATCTCTTGTGCAGCAGGCAGAGATGACTGTTCAGTAGCATGGAACAGGAATGAGGAAGGCATTCAGGAAGCGATCCGTGGCAAAAGAGTAGAAGTTAACGAAGGTAAAAATGTCCCTGTTGTTTTTAATAAATTGCTGTGGAGTATTATATCTTTAGATTACTTTCACTAGAGTAAATGGTAGGAGACTCTTTGCTAGAGATGGGAAACCCCTATATATAGCAGGTGTCCATATCTTGTTGGACTTCAGCTCTTGTCAGTCCTCACTCTTCGCTGTGCTCGCTAGGACTGATCGGACTTGTGGTCTTACAAACCGCACCACCATACCACTCTGAACATGCCCACTTATGTCAGATTTCCAAAGCTAAGCAGAGTCAGTCCTGCTTAGGATTTGAAAGGGAGACAACAATGAAGTGTCAAGGATCTCCAGGTAGGGGGTAGGAAAAATTCCTGCCGGAAACCCTAGAACAGCTGCTGCCAGTCATAGTTGACCATCTTGGCCTTGATGGACCAAAACTCTTGACTCCATATGAGGCAACATCCTGTGTTTCTGTGTAACCTCTGGAGAGTCACATTTTCCCCAGCCTTGCTATAAGTACTTTGGGCTGTTTTTCCATCCTCTGAACTTATCCTGAACATACAGAACTTGAGTCCATCTCATTCAGTACTGATGATATAGATGGCAGCTGTCTAGTGGTTTTGGACAGGAGTCTTTCCCAGTCGAACCTGGAGAAACTGGGGGCTGAACTGAGATCCTCTGCGCATAGAGCATGTCCTGTGCCAGTTCTGTGGTATGAAACTGCGTGACTATGGGCCTAAACTGGCATCTGGATTGCACAGAAAGCCAAAATCTTTTGTTCAGTGTTAGCAAAAGACCGTAAACCTTTTTAAAACATAAAGGTTAAAGGCCTGGTGCATAAATGGAACAGTACTAGAACAAAACAAAAAAGGTGTAACTAAATATGGATGTTTAAACAAACATTAGTGGAGTCTTCTGTGATTGGCTATCTCAGTTTTTCTGCTTGATGCATCTTCTTACAGACATACATTATTTCAATTTGTTCTAACTTGGAGAGCAGGAAATGATGTTTTTTTTTGGTTGTGTATATAAATCTACCCAACTCTTGAGTTTTCAGATCCATCATAAAATCATACACTCTAAGGCTTCCAGCATGACCTTATGATGTTTATGAAGAACTTGTGCCCAGTTTTTTTAAAAAGCAGCCTCTTTATTTTTGGGCCATGTATAAACGTTTGCTCTGGAGTCTCACTCTTACATCTGAGGAACTGGACTTGTCCACAAAAGCTTACGTTAAAATATAGCAGTTAGTCTTTAACGGACAACGATTTATTTTTGTACTTTTTTTTCCTTTTGTTTTTGCCTGAAATGCTAGCACAGACGTAACACAGCTATCCCTTCTAAAACTATGTTTATGAAAAAGTAACTCTTCCAGATTTTCAGTGAGGTTTAAGCCTTCTGTACATGCATGCATGCTTGCCTGTCTTGTGTGTATGCTATACTGCACATGTTCTCTGATGTGCATGAAATTAGCATTGAGATAAATGGGCCCAACCCTCCCTCCTATCCAATCAGCATTGTGCTGAAAATGCTAACAAAGTGTGAGAGAGAAACTCTGCTGTCATGGGATCCACTGCATCCACATGCAAAATTTGATGGACAAGGAAAATTCGAACCAGAGCCTCTCCGTTCCACATTCAGACATACTTTCTATAACCCTAGCAGTGCCTGAATCTTTAAGCGAGTGCATGTAAGCATGCTACTGTATATACAGAGGCCCCACATTATGCTATTGCCTCTTTCCCCTGAGGCGTAAAACGGGCAGCAGCAGGGCATCACAGCTCTGTAAGTCTTCTAGGGAAAAACAAAAATTAAGTTAAAAATATAAGAACAAATTAAAAAGACAATAGATTAGCAGACCCGTAAGCTTGACTCTGCGCCGTTGGCT
Organism: Pogona vitticeps; assembly: GCF_051106095.1. Lineage (NCBI taxonomy): Eukaryota > Metazoa > Chordata > Lepidosauria > Squamata > Agamidae > Pogona > Pogona vitticeps. The sequence goes on from NC_135783.1 coordinate 128,588,985, forward strand.
TCTCCTCTTGTCATTCAGGCATTCTGCAAAATCCCGCTGCCTTTGTCACAGGGGGCGCCTGTGTTCATGCTGCATTAGAGAAGTGGAGCAGCTCTCAGAAGCACTAAAACTGAATGGTTGGCTTGTGTTCCTGGCAGTGAGGTTTCTTTGAAGAGACCTATGTGGAAAGAGGAGGATGATCTGTGAAGACTTATTAGTAGATGGCATTCTTAAAAAGATTCTGTTCTCAGGCCTGCTTATCCGGTGAGGATAACAACAGCCTTCCCAGCCACTTTGCCCCTCTTGTAATGTGAGCCCAGCAATCTGTGTTTTTCTGTGTGCAAAGACATATCATTAATGCCAGAGTCACCCTCCCTAAAATGTTTCAGCATTGTTGCTGTTGGGAGGGCAAAAAAGGCTCTGTTTGTTGCTGAAGCAAAGGCTCAGTGCTTCCCACTCTTTTTATCAGCTTGAGACAGAGAGAAAAAGAGGAAGAAAGGAAATTATGGCTTGCCAACTTCTTGGGTGATCCACAGGGAGTAACCGACGACTCCCATGGTTTGAAAAATTACTTTTTGGACTACAGCTCCCAGAATCCCCTGGCCATGCTGGCTGTGAGATTGTAAGAGATGCAATAACTTTCCCATTGTTTCTGCTTCCCAGAAGCATCAGAAATGCTGATATGGTGATGAAAATATTTTGTTAGAAAAATTGTTCTTTTCCAAAGAGGAACCAGAGCTGTCCTTTTTTATTCTCTTTTGAGAATTCTGTTCTTGTAGAAAATCATTTTTTCCCAACCAGCTGCTTCCATTCATATTCTAATGAAACCAGGCAGACTGTCTGGGACTTGAGGGTAATGCACTGAATGCAAAGGAGTCCCTCTTGGAAGGTACTTCATGCATTGCAGAACATCTGGAAAACAGGAAATGGGTGGCCGCTGCGGAGAACAGATTTTTCCCATGTGGCTTTGAGGTGATCTGTGCTAAGCAAAAGTATAGCAGGGCCACACGTACGGAAGGGCATTGAAAACTCTAAGATTTAGACATCCATTGTCTTGAGAGGTTCTTAAGAAGTCATTTTTCTTTCTAAGCTGTGCACTCCTTTTTCAACCCCTGGGGTCCCCCTTTCTCCTAAATCATCTTGTTAACATTTTCCTTCTTGTTGGCAAGCATCAAGTCAGAAAATAGCCTTGTCTCCTGTTGCCTAGGAAATTATCACCCACTAAAGAGCTAAAAATGTGTTTATGATATGCTTCTTTCTTAAAACAAAATGCAGAGCAGGCCTCTAGCAAGTCATCCTCCATTTATTTGTATATTCCTGCAGGCCAGGAGGCATTATCTGTTGTCACCTACCATGCACACTTTGGGTACTCCGTGTGCACTGGAATTAATTTGAGGGGAAAACGGTACTCACGGAAAGGGAAATTGAACAGGACGCGGCTTAGAAGTGCAATTATACATCAATGAGCACACTGTCAAAAACAGGTTGCCTTTAAAATAAATAGCATTAGTTAGAGGCTATGGGTCTATGCCTGTATTCTCTAACCTGGTGTTCTCCAGATAGCTGTTCTTACAATACAGTGGGGTCTTGACTTAAGAACGGCTTGAGTTAAGAATATTTTGACTTAAGAACCGCTCTCATAGGAAAATATTGACTTGACTTAAGTACTTAGATTTGAGTTAAGAACTGAAAAAAACCATGTGGGAGGCAGGGAAAGTGGAAAATTTGAACTTTCAGTTAACTGTTGGCCGGTGAAAAGGGTGCCTGTCTGCTTCCTCACTCCTCCCAGCGTTTAGAGAGTGGATTGGGAGTCTTCAGACTGCCTGGTACTGCCTGGACTGTATTTTCCCTGCCTTCCCTGAACCTTTCTTGACCTAAGAAAAAAAAGAAACAAAATATCCCCCTCTAGTGGTCGAAGGCAGAATAGCAGTTTCCCATTAGTTTCTATGGACGGAAAAGAGCAGATACGGATCAAATGGTTTTCAATTCATTCCTATGGGAAATGCAGATTTGACTTGAGAACATTTTGACTTGAGAACCGCCTTCCAATACGGATTAAGTTCTCAAGTCAAGACCCCACTGTACTTGTAATGAGAGTTGTAGTCCAGCCCAAGGGAGGACATCAAGTTTAGTGTATAGTGTTGCTGAATGTTAGCTCCAGATCCTTGGCGTCTCAAACCGGGCAAGTACCACTTTTAAAACTGGGTAGAAAGGGGATGCTTACATATATTCTTCTATGGGAAACAACACAGTATCTTCCCATTCGGATTACAGTGGGGTCTCTACTTAAGAACATCTCTACTTAAGAACAATCCAACTTAAGAACAGCTCCATTTGCTAAATTTTGCTTCTACTTGAGAACAGAAATTCAAGATAAGAACAGGGAAAAAAAACCTTTCCTGCTCTTTTTTTAACCTTAGGTCATCTTAGGTTAAAAAAAAATTCTCCCCCTAGTGGTAGAGTACGTATTAACCAGCTTTGCATTAGTTCCTATGGGAACTAATGCTTCAATGTACGAACGCACCTCTACATAACAAAAAAACAGCCAGAACGGATTAATTGGTTTTCAGTCCATTCCTATGGGAAATTTTGCTTCAATTTAAGAACGTTTCAACTTAAGAACACCATTCCAAAACGGATTACGTTCTTAAGTAGAGGTTCCACTGTAGTTTCTATGGAGGGAAAAGAGCAGATACGGATTAAATGGTTTTCAATGCATTCCTATGGGAAATGCAGATTCAACATAAGAACTTTTCAACTTGAGAACCACCTTCCAATATGGATTAAGTTCTTAAGTAGAGACCCCACTTTATAGCAATCTACCCAATTTCTGCCACAACAGGTAAACAGATATAAGTGGATGTTGGGGCATGAGAACTGCAGATCTAAATGCACAAAAATGTCTTCAAGAAGACTATGGTGTAAAAAGTTGAAGAAAGGTATAGGATGGGTCTTTAAGAGATAATTGTTTCATTTCTTGCTTCCAGATATTGAAGGGGTGGTAGAATCTACATCTCTTAAATCTGTGATGAACAGCATCAAATGTATTCTTAGGCTCCACTTCTGTATTCCCATACCTGGCAAGAGCACTGTGCACGTTTTCTCTAAGTATGCACACATAACATGGGGCACGTCCATATCTTTTTATTTTGCTTATGGTCTTCCTGTGACATGTTCAGGTTGCCATGAAAGTATTGTTTCCAGCATATTCGCGAAGGCTTTCACAGCCGGGATCTAATGGTTGTTCTGGGTTTTTCAGACTCTTTGGCCGTGTTCAGAACACGACCAAAGACCCCGAAAAACCCAGAACTATTTTTTCCAGCATCATGCTTTACAGAATGCACCCATAAAATGTAACCAGAGGACTGTTTTTCTATGTCTCTGTCACCAGAAATGAGCCCATTGGTTGGATATGCACTTATATGTCTCCTAGAACAGAGCTTATGTTTTAGAAATTATAGTCTTTCTTGTGTTTATCGTGTTCCTCATTATCTTCATAGTCTTAATCTTCACTTTTTGTTTATTAGGTACCTAAAATTATTTGCCACTTTACAATAAAAAGGCCAAGCCACACTCACAGTTTAATCATCTAAAATACACTGGTCAAGACTACCAGGATAATCTACCTTATGGCCTATATTTTGTTATGTTACATTCTGCTATATTTTGTTATGTTGTGTCTATCCGGTTTGTGTGGTTTATTGTAATTTGGTTCAAATTTATTTTTATTTCTAGTGTTCCCCCTTTTAAACTCAGTTATTCTTTGATTTATTGGGGGAGATAATGGGCATTTTATTTTTGGTTGGGTTTTTATAATTTTGGTTCATTTTATGTAAACCGCTCCAAATAGTGATCTCACTAAATTGGGTGGTGTATAAGCTTAAGAAAAAAAAAAGGAAAGGAAAGAGGATTGGTTAGGGAAGGGAGAGGAAGGGGGAGAAACTGCAAAAGGAAATGCAGAAAAATGGATTTTGAGCTTAAAACGAAGAACCAATAGAATAAGAACAAAGAAAGGAAAAGCATCCATTAAGAAATATTAGGAAACAGATATTAGGAAAAACATATACGAAAAGATGGAGGCCTCCAAACATAAAGAGGGACCAAAATAAACAGCTGGAGGGAACAATGAGAAACCAGAGATTCCAACCAGAAAATTAGATTGAGCAGAGAGAAAAAGCAATACGTACCTAGTAAGAAGTCAAGGAAGAAAAAGAATGAAGAATCTTACAAGTATAAAAAGATGAGACACCGGTAATCAAATGCAGGCTAGGAAAAGGGAGCCAGTGAAGAGGGAAACAGACAGCAACCAAAAAAGAAAACAGCAACATGAGAATCTGAGCTGGGCAGCAGCAGCACTGAGGGATTGACACCTGAAGAGAAAGGTGAGAAACTGGATAGCCAAAAAAGCAGGATCGGAGTAGAACTACTGGACCTCCTGCACAGGGGATTCTGGGAGTTGTGCGCCAAAAGGGTAGTTTTCCCAGTTTCCATCAAGACAAGAGGTAGTTGACATTTTAACTGCACTCATATCTAACCAGAGCTACTCATTTCATGGCATCCTGCCCTCTCTATATCAATAACTATATTTCAGAACAGAGGTCTCCGGTCACACCGGCTAGAAACAACTCAGCTTGTGGCTGCTATTGTTTGTTTGGTGTAAGAAACCCTGTGTTTTTCAGCAGCTCTAGGGCACAGGTGTGCCCCTGTCATATCCAACAGCAAATGGGAAACAGGTGTATGCTTCAGTTCTTCTTTGTGACCTCGGTGAATCCCACCCTGGGTGATTCGCGCCTGCGCGGAGCCTCATCGGAAGATTCTAGAGCTTCTGCAGTAGCAATAAACACATTAGAATATGCCTCTCCTCACCCATATAAGTACTTTGGTGCCAAGCGTTCCCTTTCAGTTTCTTTCAGCTGCCGCATTGAGAGCCTCATAATTCTGCTTCTGTGAGTAAAAGAGAAAGAGATCTTATTCTTGATTCCCTCCTGTTATCAGTCTTTTTTTCTTTTAAACTATTAGATCAAACTCTTTATCATCAGAGATTTTTCTTTTCCCCCTCACTCAGCCTCTGACTTTGGGAACAATCCTTACAGCCAGTTTAAATAGCCCAACCTCCCTGGAGGGTCACTTCCCAAACCAAAGCAATGGAAAAAGCCGTTACTGAATCATCGAAACAACAACCATCGGCTACACCAGCTCATTCCGATTCTCCATCTGCATCGTCTAAGACCTCGAAGACACACAAACCGAAACCCTCGATACCGAAGTCCTTGACTTCGAAAACAACTTCTAAACATCAGAGACCTATTGAAGCTGCTCCAGCTCCAGAGCCTGTTCTTCCTAAACAAGCTAAACAGTCTAAGCCTACAGACATCCCACCACAACCACAACAATTCTCTGAATCAGTTTCGGTCAGATCTCCCTCAGATGATGATAAACTTCCATCCCATCAACCCTGTTCTACAGTCTCCAGAATGGGATGATAGAGTCAACTGACTAACATCCTCTCCTCCCAGTCCACAACCTTCCATTCCTTCCAGCAATCCTTCTGCAGCCCCAGCCTCCCAATGCTTTCCTACTACAACAGATGACGGAAATCACTCTTCACGCTCAGCATTGCCAGCGTCTGTTTATTCTACTGCTATGCCATTGCATCAGCAAGTTCCGTTTTCACATCATAGAGACACAGGCTCTGATATCGACGATCCTTAATATTCATCCTGATCCAAGGACACACGCTCCATTCTGTTACATCAACACAGTTCCTGTCCTCCGGTAAATCCAAGCTCAACACCAAGGTCTATCCCTACCAGTCAAGGTCTGTTGATGCTCAACCACCGTCTTTCGATGTCAACAATCCTCAGCATTGACAGATGTCCATGGACATGCTGCCTCCATCTTTTCTGACTCATAACCAGCAATACCACGGAACTCAGCCTCTCGACATGGAAGTTGATAGACAGTCCGTCGACTCCAGACGTGGCCTTGATGGCTCTGAACCTGGATCTCGGCCGCAAACTCCATCGGTATTACTTACCTCTCCAGAGTCGGATATTGTCACCAGCAGAAGATTTCCGGACCTATGCCCAACTTATAATTTGCATGGCTAAATCCCTTGATCTGCAAATCCACCAACCATCAACAGAACCAGCCAATCATCTATATGATCCGATCTCTAAAAATGCAACCACTCCAGTACACATATCGAGTTGCCATCTCTCCTTAGTACTATGGAGAGGACAAAACCAGCTTCCTCCCATACCATGTCTAAGTGGATTGATAACCTCTATAGAATCCATGACCCAGGAGCCATTTTCCTCCAAAAACAACCAGCTCCAAATTCTATATTTGTCGAAACCTATCAGTCGAGATCTCAACACTGACAATCTCTCATACCACCAAATAAAGACAGCCGGCGAATAGACTCCATGGGTAGATGGCTTTACTCTTCCGGAGACTTCACCATGCGAGTCGCTAATTGTCAAGGAGCCATGGGAGCTTACCAACACTTCCTCTGAGACAACATGTCCACCATTATTGAATCCGTCCCAGAGGATAAAAAGATACTAGCTCAAACCTTCCAACAAGAAGGTCTCTCAGTTGCTAAACAGATGCTTTCTGCCCACGACACCATAGACGCTGCAGCCAAGTCCATGGCCCTATGCCATTTTTCCTGGCTCAGAATGGCAGGCTTAGCCGAAGATGCTCAGGTACGTGTCAAAGACCTCGCCTTCGATGGAGCAGGTCTTTTTCATGTGGAAACTGCCGATATACTAGAAAACGTACAAAAGAAATGTTCAGCAGCCAGACGTTGGGGAGTTTACCCTTCCTATCAGCAACATCCTCAGCAAAATCAATGGAAACAACCCTATAACTTGTACCAGAGATTCCAACAAGACCCTCCACGACAAACCTCTTACAATCCATACTTCAAAAACCAAAGAGCCAAAACCTGGCAGCAGGCTGCCACTAGGCAGAATGACTGGAAACCCAAACACCATTTTTGATGTTCCTCTGACCGAGATCGCCACCCACCCCACCAACCCTGCCCTCTGGAAACACTTGCCTGGATGGGAATCCATCACCACCGATTCCTCGGTACTCTCCATCATCAAAAATGGCTACTGCATCCATTTCTTTGAACTTCCTCCAACAACACACATTGTTACTCCTTTGTCACAAGCCCTGCAAGAAGAAATAATGAATTTACTTCTCAATGATGCCATACAACCTATCTATCAAAAAAACACCGGGTTTTTCTCTCACTGTTTCACCGTCCCCAAGAAATATGGGGGACTTCACCCTATTCTAGATTTAAGATTATTAAACAACTACATCATCACCACAAAATTCCGCATGGTTACTCTAGAACCAGTTCTTCCCTTACTTCGAAAAAATGACTGTTTCACCATCATAGACCTAAGACATGCTTAATTTCATATTGCAATACATCCCGCACACAGAAAATTCCTTCATTTCCAACTTGAATCACAAGCATACCAATTCAAAAGATTCCCATTCGGCCTTGCAACAGCTCTGAGTGTATTCACCAAGTGCATGGTGCCGGTAGCCACCTACCTCAGACTTCAAAACATTCTCGTCTTTCCATATATTGACGACTGGCTCCTTGTAGCACATGCCCGTCACAAAGCTCAACGAGACACCCGTTTCACTCTCACCCTTTTTTGCGATCTCGGTCTAACTATCAATGAACATAAATCAAAATTAAAACCTACAAGGACTATACATTACATAAGTGTGCTCATAGACTTCACATGAGCTCGTGTGTTCCTCCCTACAAAAAAGAGACAGAATCTCTTCACCTTACTTCGTGGCTTCACCTGGCATGCCTTGATACCTGTCTTAATGGTGCAACGAGTTCTAAGTACCATGGCCTCTATTACGTCAGTTGTACAGCATGTGCGTCTCAAAATGAGATCTCTCCAATCCTGGTTTCTGGCCCTATTCGATCCACTGACAGACTCTCCCCACACTCTCCTAAGAGTCACTCCAGAAGTGGCCTCTCAACTTCAATGGTAGCATTCCCATACCAACCTTTCTGTTGGGTGACTGTTCCAGCAACCTTGCCCATGAATACAGGTCACTACTGATGCCAGTCGCACTGGCTGGGGAGCTCATTGTAAATCCCTCACAGTCCACAGCAAATGGTCTCACAGAGAAAAACTGCTCCACATAAACAAGTTGGAGCTACTAGCTGTCATAAAGGCCTGCAAGGCTTTCAGAAACCTTCTTGTAGGAAAAATGGTACAGATCGCCACAGACAACACCACGGCGATGTACTACATCCTAAAGCAAGGAGGCACCCACTCCCCAGGTCTCCTCTACCTAGCGGTCGACCTCTGGGAATGGTGTCTGCAACATCACATCTGTCTCACAGCCTTACACATTGCTGGCCAAGACAATGACCTAACAGACTTGCTCAGCCATACAGATGCCCAAGCTTACAAGTGGGAACTAGATGAATCAGTATTCCATCAACTATGCTGGAAATGGGGCACACCGACTCTCGATCTCTTTGCCTCCTGAGCGAATTGGAAATACCAACTATATTGCTCCCAAGCAGGAATAGGAAAACATTCCCAGGGAGATGCTTTTGTCAGCCGTTAGCCCAAGACTCTTACCTCCCTCTCCTCCACAAAGTTCTTGTCTGTCTACAACAAGACAAAACCAATGCCATTGTTATAGCCCCTTGATGGCCAGGACAAACTTGGTTCCCAGTTCTCCACAGTCTCTCATCAGACATCCACCATCTCCCCCACCTGCCACACCTTCTCACACAGAACAATTCCCAAGTCCTACACCTGGACTTACCTGTCCTGCACCTGGCAGTGTGGAGGATTCTCCCTCATTAATGAATGTTCTTCATCATGCCAAAAAATCAACCACAAGGAAAGCCTACCTGTACAAATGGAAGAAATTTCAATCCTTTACCAAATCTTCCTTATCATCCTCCATCAATCCATCACTTCCACTGTTCTCCGCTTCTTCCTACATCTCACATCCAAGGGCCTCTCCATCTCATCCTTGAGAGTCTGCCTTTCGGCAATAATATTATAACAACCTCCAAATTCTCCAGCAGCAAACTTCTTCAAACATCCAACAACAGAACTTTTTCTGAAAGGGCTCTCTCATATCTACCCAGATACTCAACCTCGCTCCCCACAATGGTCACTAACTCTTGTTTTGAAACAGCTTACCGAGGCTCCTTTTGAGCCATTAGCTACAATTGACTCAAGACTTCTCACCTTTAAAAACAGCATTTCTCGTAGCCATCACCTCAGCTTGACGCGCTAGTGAATTGGCAGCTTTACGCTCTGACTACCCTTATCTACATTTTCCCCCCGATGTGAAGTTATTCATAGACATTTCCTTCCTCCCAAAAATTGTCTCTCAATTTCATCTTGCCCAGCCGATTGTCCTTCCTTCATTTTTTCTGTCACCTTCTTCAAACCAAGAAAAAATACTCCATACGTTGGATGTCAGAAGAGCTCTTGCTTTTTATCTCCAACATACCCAACCTTTTAGACAGTCATCTCGTCTCTTCATAAGCCATCAGCTACCTACAAAAGGCCATCAGGTGACTTCCCAATCTATCTCCAGATGGGTCACCTCTACCATTCATTTGGCTTATCAACTTGCTTGACGACCAACCCCTAGAGTGGTTCACCCTCAATCCACCAGGGCAGTGGCAGCCTCTACAGCCTTTCTCCATGGCGTACCTCTTCCGGACAACTGCACCTCTGCCACTTGGGCACAGCTGTCCACGTTTATCCATCATTATAGACTTGCCCTCTGGCAGAAGTCTGATGAGGCATTTCGATGTGCTGTTCTAGCCTCTACCTTGGTGTGACACCCTGCCTCTGGGTAAGACAGCTTATTAGTCACCCAGGGTGTGATTCACAGATGTCATGAAGAACAACAACATGTTGCCCACTTGTAATTGTAGTTCTTTGAGTGGACCTCTGTGATTCACACATCCCGCCCGTCCTCCCCTCTGTCACACCATTGTTTGCTTACTATTAAGCGGCAGTTGACACAACTGAAAGAGGACGCTTGGCACTAAGGTACTTATACAGGTGGGGATGGGTATATTCTAATGTGTTTATTGCTACCGCAGAAGCTCTAGAATCTTCCATTGAGGCTCCACACAGGCGCGAATCACCCCAGGGTGTGAATCACAGAGGTCCACTCGAAGAACTACAATTACAGATGGCTAACCTGTCCATTTTCAGTGTTATGATAAGGAACTTGTTTTCTCAAAACAATCATATTAATTTCTTATGGAGGATTTCTTTCTTTCTTGCAGACCACGCCAAGGCAATCTCTTCTCTGTTTCTTTACTGGGTTACAGACATCCTTCCCGGAAAGGACAGGAAATAAGCTGAAAGCACAGGTCCATCTGCACAGAGTTACAACCTCATACATGACTCCAAAATGAATCCGAGAACGTTCAGAGATGCCACTCACTTCTGCAAACTGCAACTTCAGCTCAGACACGATTGTTCTTTTCTATCTACTGTAGCAAAAAGTGAATGTTCAGTGTTGGAAATGGTTTCATTTCACCTTGTGCTAGATGAAAAGAGGAACATGTAAGCACTTGTTACCCCTTTAATGTGAACCCCTATTTAGTTTATATTGCTTCTGGATTCACGGGGGGGGAGAAGAGTTTGTGGGAAGACTCATCATTATCACTATTATATTTTTTGGGCAAAGCTAAGTGAACATTAGCTTTCTAATAGTGTTTTTATTGTTTATATTTTGACAAAGTCTATATTTTTATACAAAAAAATTAAAGAGAAGATGCATTTAAGCTGATGCGTTCATTTCTTTTATAACAGGATGTGTAACTTTCACCTTGTATTATACTACACTCCATTTCTACCAGGCTCAACTGCTACGTAGTGGAAAGATTTTGATCCTTCTATTCAAGACGAACAGTTAGCCACTTGTGTCATTGTTTTTTGATTACAGGATTCTACCATCTGCTCTTCACTCAGTGTCAGCAGAGAGAATGGGGTGGGGGTGGGGAGCAACTTTGTCCCGTGCATGAGTATTACGTGCAAGTGAATTATGTAACAGGCATGGCTTTTCTTGTCTTGACATGAGAACACGCACCTGCCAAAGCGTCTTCTTGACATTATGGAAGTGAGAGCTAACTAAAGATATCGATAGATGTATCCAAAATATTAATACAAGTAGTGTTTGGTACATATGCCCGCTTCAAAAAAAAAAAAAAACCCTCAGAAATCTTTCCATGTCAAATATAGCACTCTGTTACATGCAGGAACCTGGCAATCTTTTGACTTTCTTGTAACTTTTCACTGCTCAAAAACTAGGTGAATGAATTCTGTGCATGGAGTAAGATCTAAGTGAGAATAGGCACGCCTATGTTTGCTTCCTTTTTTTTTTTTTTTTTTTTTGAGTGGTATGTGTGTGTGTTCTGCCCCCAACACTCACAGGTTCAAGTAGGTGTTCCTGGAGGAAGCGGATAGGCTTGCCAAGGGACTGAAACAGTGCTGGTCACACTGTAAGACAATTTCCTGAGGAAAGCAGAGAGGGAGTGTCCTCCGGGATCTTTCTGCAATGTTCGAGATCATTGACAGCGGTATTCTTCCATCCAAGGTTGGGATTTGGGGGGTCTCCATTTTTCCCATGGTCCAGGCCTTCCTCAAGGGCCGATCCCAGGTGGTACAGCTTGGGGAGATGTTGTCCACCCCTTCCTTGGGGCCTCCATTGCAAGGGCCAAGAAGGATGTCCAGTGCTCATTAGTATCTATATGAAGCTACGGAGAGAAGTCATATGGAGACTGGAGTTTGTGGCCACTGGCAGCTGTCTCTCTCTCTCTCTCTCTCTCTCTCTCTCTCCTTCTCTTCACTTGCAGGTGGTGCTGTGCAGATCCTTGAGTGCTGCCTAGCAGCAACAATGGACCGGACGAGGGCCAATTGTTGGAATATTGCAACCTGCATATGATGCCTTTGAGAGGTTTTGGCTGGGAGGAGGGACCTTTCTGGACTGAGTTTGCCGTCAGTCAACTCAGGAGCACCCAATAGTTCCCTCTCTACTTCAGATACTTTCCCCCCACCTTTTCTCTGTCAGAGGTCTGTCAGTGTTAGTAATGGAGTCTGTCAGAAGTGGACAGTTAGAGCGAAGTGTTCTGTCAGCTATGTAACCTGTTAGTCACTATTGAAGCTAGTTAACCTGTTAAGCTCAATGATGTAACAAGTAAACATTTTACTTTGTTTTTATAACTGAAGAGCTGTAAGTAAACAGAACATTTTATTATTTTGCATCACTGGAGTCTATGAATGAATGAATGATTGAGGCAGTAAGCACCAGTTGAGGCAACCTAACAAATAAGGGGTGGTCGTCTGAGGGAGACTTGAAACTAATCTGCTCTGTAGGTTCCTTACTGGACCATTTCATCTGCTGCATAAGTTTTAGTTTTAATTTAAGCCATGCTTAAATTTTCTTACACACTCTGCCCCAAGAGTAATGAACGGAAACTGAATCAAGATAAGATGAAGCTCCTACTGTTGGGATGGATATTTAACTGGCTTTGATGGGGTTACGCTCCCCCTGAAGGATGGTGTTCACAGCTTGGAGAACTCTTAGACCTATCTTTCTATACAAAGGGACAAATATCTGCTTATAGTCATGAGTGCCTATTATCAACTTCAGTTAATTGCCCAGCTGTGGCCCTGACAAGGACAAAGAACAACAACAATAACAAAAAAAGCCAACATTGGGAATCGAGCTTTCTCAGTCATGGCCCCTTCCCTCTGGAATACGCTTCTCACTGAGGTTTGTCAGGCGCCATCCTTCTCTGTTTTTAGGAAGTGAATCAAGATGGAAGTCTATGAAGCGGTCTTCTACTGGTGTTAATATTGTCCTGAGAGGCTCTAATGCAGGGGTGTCCAACCTTTCACCTTCCCTGGGCCACATTAGAAGATGAAAAATTGGTTTGGGCCGCACATACATTTGGTTTGGGCCGCATGGGGGGCAGCCCTAGCTGTCCTCTGCAGCCCCGCTCCAAGCGCACTTACCAGCAGCTGTGATCTCAGACAACAGAGGCTGCCAGCTTTGACTCCGGCGGCTTTATGGGGCCGGGAGGGGGTCCGCCTATTGACGGAGATGGTGCAATGCAGTCACGCAGCTCCCCTGTCCCCTCCCCTCCCACTCCTTCCTTCTTTCCCTCTCTCCCCCTCTACTGTTGTGACATGCCCCGGCCACATTCTGGCCGCAAGCGCCGGCAGTATAACTTGAAACTTTGGAATTTCTTTAAAAATAAAAAATTGCACTGGGCCGCATTATGAGCTGACCTGGGCCGCAGGTTGGACAAGCCTGCTCTAATGGGTTCTGATTTGTGTATTTCTGCTTAAAGGGCGGTTCATTGTTTTATCTAGTGACATGGTTTATTGTGTTTTTATTGTATTCATTATATATTTTTAATTGGATGATTTAGTGCATGTTGTGAACCTCCCAGAAAGTTATAACACTAACAGGGGAGTATAGAAGGGAAACTAATTAAACTAATAAACATCCCCAACGCACACACATACACCGTACATGCATTGTAGCATTTTGTCATGGATTGGTACTTGTCTCATAGTTAGGGCAAAAAAACTAATAACCTGGTTGATTAATAAGAGGGGTTGCTTTGATATGGTAAAGTTTTCGGACAGAACTGTGATGCAGGTTTCTAGAAGGTGGTTAATTTGTGCCTAAGGATGCACTCGCATAGCGAAGGTCGGTAAGCGGTTCGCTTACCAACCTTCGCTTTGCGACCCGCCGATCAGCTGTTCGGTGGGTCCAAAATGGCCGCCAGAAGCCCCAAAATGGCCACGCCAAGTGGCATAGCGCTGAACTGGCTTGCAGAGCAACCAATTCTGCACTGGATTGCAAGAGCCTTTCTTTTAAGTCACATCTTCTTCTGTTTCCCTCTCTGCAGGGAGATCAGAAGGTAGGTTTCATTTTAGCATTAGTTGGTTTGATCCTGCGTTGTGAAGCAGGTCAGCAATTGGCTTTGATTTTATCCCAATGATCCCACGTGCTGGAACCAAACCAAAGTGGAGCATTCTTCATGCACCAAAACAAAACCCAGCAGGAGTCCCTGACAATGACTCAAAAAGGGGCAGGTTTCACGTTTCCCCTCACATTGTGGTCTCTAGAAAAAGGAGGAAATCAGCCCATCCTCAAACCAGCCCAAACCACATGACAAAGCGCTGTCTGACTGCAGCCTAAGTCGACTGGGTACGCTGTTGCTCAAAAGAATTTCTTCCACATAAAACTAGTACACTGAGGGAAAATCTATAGAACTCTACTCTCCAGCATTCAGTTATTTAATTTTTTATTATTTATTTTATTGTATTTTTATTTTATGTTTGTTTGTTTGTTTGTTTGTTTATTTATTTATTTATTTATTTATTTATTTATTTATTTATTTATTTATTTATTTATTTATTTCAGAATTTATGTCTAAAGGGGAGCACTTACTCATACATGAGTCCCTAGCTGAAGATGCCAGTGGTACAGCCTGGACACAGATTTGCAAACTCTCCCAGAGATTAACCTTAACTAGAAGAAGAAATACAGGAATCTGGGATCTCACAAAATATTAGAAGAAAATCCCTGTTTCCTATAGTATCACTCAGCGCTTTTCACTTGTCTTTTTCGTATATCACAACTTTCACACAAACTCCAATAATAAACTTCAGACAAAGGGAACACAGTAGGAACCCCTTATCCACAGAATTAGTATCCACTGATTTACTTATCCACGGTCTGAAAATATTAAAAGAAAAGTCCTAGAAAAAAATATATCTGAAGATGAAGTTACCAAAACTGGCCGCTAGAGGGAGCCGGAGATCATGCTATGTATAGTGCTCACTATTAAAATAGCGTTGGCTATAATCCACTTTTTTCAACATCCACAGGGGGCTTGGAAACTGATCTCCCACAGATACAGGGTGTGTGTGACTTACTGTGTTTCATTAGACAAACTGAAAATATGTTAAGACACATAATGGGCAATGAACAGAAAAGGAAGCTGTGCTATATAGTATATATTTTACTGTCCTGCCACTGACTCAAAGGGTGCTGATTATGATGGCAAATTATTCTAAAGTCCTTATATGCATAAATGGGAGACCCTGTGCAGCTGTGCCCAAATTTAAAGATACGAGTCCCTTAGAAGATAAAGAACATGACTCTTCCTTCCTTCCTTCTTTCCTTCCTTCCTTTCAAGCGAAGAGTTTTTTTCATGCAAAGCTTGTATTATTCATCTTTAGGATGAGTACCGTATGACAGAAAAGTAATCATTCTGTCCAAGAAATATTTGAGAACACTGGTAAGCAAAGCCATTCTTCTTGGCCGCAAATGCTACGTTATCATGCTCACTTTGGACAAATGTCTCTAAATTTGTGTGTGGAATAAGCCTTCCAGAACTCAAGTCAACAGGGTGACAGCATTTAGGCAGAGATAGACATCTCCTTGCTGCCATGGCTGTTGTCTGACTCGCAAAGCTGCCCTGAAATCCAGCCAAGCAAGGATAAATAACCAGAATTGTTTAGCAAAGTCAGGGGTGTTTCCACGTGAGGTATTAAAGCAGGAGGAGTGAGGAGATTATTTATTTTGTTTTGTTTTATTTATTATTAGACTAATTACCCCGCCCCTCTAGACAACGTGTACTTGGGGCAGCTAGCTTCAGAAAATGGAGTTCTGTTGGTTAAGAAGAACAAAATAGCAATTGAACAGTAGGCTGCCAAGAAGTGAAAACAAGAATGTGTTGTGAGGCAAATGGTGTAACTTTGTAGTGTGGATTCAGTTAGAAGGAAAAAATTGAGAAATTTACTTACTCTTCTCCCCAAAAGCCAGAGGAAGGAGGCATAAATCCAAGAATGAAACATTAGACACTCAACCAACAGACCCAAGCAAAGGAGTGACAATCATTAGGAAAAAGAGAGAGGCTTAAGAAGGGGAGCAGTCCTCCAAACAGGCTTATAGGAATAGGGAATAGAGGCAGCCACTGCCCTCAAGCAGCAGATTTTGCAGTACCAGTGTATTTTTGCCATTTATCAATGGCATGGATCCTCATGAATTTTAATGTATGCTCATCTCCAAATCATTGCCCATCTCCATTTCCTCAGTTGTGGCACTTTTGTGAGAGGTTGGACTGTAAGCTTCTTTGAAGTGGCATATTTGCTCCCCACTTGTACTCTGCAAGGAGCTGTCCATGGAGTGCTCATGGTGTTGATGACGAATATGAGGCTTGCCAGGTCTCAGAGAATGAGCTGCTGTGCCAGGAAATGGTTGGGCTCTCCTGAATCTCCAGGCCAGGCAAACAAATGTGAGGAGCAGTAGTGGAAGGGAAGGAGCGTTTCTCCCTTATTCTTAAGGGTGGTGGCCATAGTGTTTGGGTACCCAACTCCAACCCTCTCCGAATGGCACCAGTGCTCACTGGCTTCCTGTGTCTGTCCAACATGACACATAATATACTTGCTTAGGAGCTCAGACAGGGAACCCACAATGCCTAGCTCACTCCCTCACACATGCATGGAGAAATATTATGTTCCCAATTCCTGTGACATCACAAGGCCCCACACCATGACTTGACAAAGACCCACCCCAGGCATTGGGCCCCAGATATAATGAGGGGATGGGGAAGATAATCCTGTGTCAGCCCCTGACAAACAAGATACTTCAAAACCATTCCGGAAAAATTCTTTTACTGGTTTTGGAAAAGAAGCTAAACGGGTATCCTCAGCGAAGACAATGGCCTGGTTCAGCTCCAGCAAGACGCCTGCCTTCTGGTCCCTCGCTTCCCCCTGGGGAAGAGGAAGCTTCGGATCTTGCAAGAGAAAGAGAAGAAAACAACTAAGGGGGGCAAGCTTGTCCACTGCCATCAACCGGCGACAACCCAGGCGTATCCACCACCCAATGTTCTGGCAACTTCATCCTGAATTTCCACCTGCCAGCATCCCACCTGTTCACCTCTTCCATTCCACTTCTCTACCCAGCCTCCGCCAGCTCCCGAATGCTTGGGTCACACACACGCCCCAGCGACATCCCCACGGAATGCCAGCCGCCCCAGTCACACACACATTGATACACACACAGGCACAAATCAGCTACTTCCCCGACACACACGCACCTTCACTCCACTAGCCATTCACACACACTTCTGGTCTTCCACACACTAATATCCACCAAGATTCCCCAAGCTGGTTTCAGGAGGCTAACGTCCCCCGGCTTCATCTGCCAGCCTCTGCCTTGAAGCCTCCGCCAGCTTCTGCAGGGAGATTCCACCAGCTTTTGTCTGCCAATGTCCACCGACTTCCCCCGGGTCCATCGCCGACATCAGCCAGCTTCAAGCCACGGATCTCTGCCAGCCTTGAGCTGTTTACTTGCTAGCCCACTTAACAAGTTCCTCTGCTTTCGTGCGAGAACTTGCCTTGGGCAGAAGGGCTGGGTCCCCTGTAGCCACTCCCTCTGCCAGACTGTCCTCTGGCCACTGGCCTCCCTTCTGGTCTCCTGCCCTGCCTAGCAAGCCCCTTTTATCTGCCAGCAGAGAGGTGGGGCCCCTGTGAGGTCACAAAGACCCAGGAGAAAAGGGGTTGGGTTCCCATGGCAGCAGCAACAGCACCGTTGGGATTGGCTGAGTCCTGAAGGTGATGTCAACAGTCCCTCTGATCATGTGATTCACCCACAAAGGCTTGCATTTTGCATGATTTTTAAAAATATTTTTAATTAGTGGCCTATAAATGTCACCAATCCTTCTGATTGTTAAATCTCCCCATATTGTCCTTCTGACAGGATTCTAGGCTGGTGCTCCAAAAAGTTATCTTCCAGAATTTGTACCAAAAGGAACTTTTGTGGGATTGGAGGACCAGTAAGTATATATATATTTTAATACCGCTCATAGGAAGAAAAAACAAACAAACAAACATTTAACCCTTTCAGTGGAGGAGCAGTTGTTTTTTCTTAAATAAAACATCGGCATTCGGGTTTTAATTGCAGTATTGGCACTTTGGAATAAATAAGCTGATTTTGTGTTGCAGTTTGGGCACTCAGGCTCAAAAAGGTTCATCACCATCACTGTCATAGAAGATATATTTAGTGAACTCCTGAACATTGTGAAATCCCAGGGCAGTTTACACAGAGTAGTACAGCAGCTTGTTGAGGAACATTGTGATCCTGGGACAGCAGTTTTCAGGTGGACCGAAAAGACAGGATTGCTTTTCAACAGTTGGAATATGGATTATGTTGGAACCAGAGGAAGGTTTGGCATCTATCTCAGGATGCTCATCCTTATCTGAGTAGCGTATGGAACCACTCTATAGACCAGGGCAGAAAAAGGTTTCACCAGGAAACCTCCAAGCATGATTTGCTCAGTTTAGCAGTTCTTCTCTACATCATACAATAACATTTGTAGAGTTGAGGGAGCTATCTGGCAACAGTGCCGTTCTTGGATAGAGTTCCCCACTAACACACCACAGGAGTGCACAAACACTAGCTTGGCTGGAAGAGCCCCCCCCCCCCAAGAACCTTGTATACAAATGCATAGCACATTATAATCTTGAATAATTTTTGCATGTTTTGTTTTTAAATCAATAGGGACAACCCATCTGTAATAAATAAGATAAATATTAGCCCTTTGCATATAAATGGTACTTAGCTATAGAATCACAGAACTGTGTGGCTGGAAAGGACCCCAAGGATCAAGTCACTCTTTCTCAAAGCTGGACTAATGAGGGAGGAGTAAGACCATGCCTGCCAGCACTGCCCATCACCCTGCCCAACTTCCTCACATTCTGTGTGAGAACAAAAACACAATCCAGTAGGTTCTGTATCCTTAGTCTTTATCATCCCATTTTTGTATGGTTTGGAAACATGGCAAGGGAAAAAAAATCGAGAATCAGATGTAAAGGTGTATGCGCTCAGAGCTTCATCCATACTGGTACCAGAACAGAACCACAATAAGACAAGAGAATAAAGACTTCCTTTCCTACTTAGAAATCAGGATTTAAATTGAGGGGCATAAATTTTCTAATGGGCTTACGTTAACAGTATAGGTTTTGGTTAAACACTACAAGATATTCTTTGCAGTAAGCTGTTGGCTAGTGGGGTGACAGCTCTTCCTCACTGGAGATCTTTGGAGGCTGAGCAAATCATCTTTTGAGGATTATCTTTTTCTAGAACTCATGTATGGGTGGGGGTGGAGTAGATGCCCTACTACCTCCTAGAACATTTTGAACTTTTCTGTTCTGTTTCTCTGCCACCTTTCCCCTCAGCGGTCCACAACACTCTTTTTCACTTCACAACAAGCATGTGGAATAAATTTATTTATTTTATTTTATTTCATTTATATGCCGCCCACTCTACCCAAAGGTCTCTGGGCGGCTTACAACAATTAAAATTCAATACAATAAAATATAAAATGATTATAGCTTTTTTCCCTGTGCCATCAAATTGTTGAATTTGTAACTATCTGACGCAACTGGGAGTTGAGGCAATTGGTTTTTTGTAGAAATTTGCTCTTATTGTCTTGTGTATTCACTGTTTATGGTGTGTGTGTGTGTGTAGTGTTTTTAAGTGTGGCCGTGTGTAGTGTTTTTAAGTGTGGCCGGCAGCCATATTAAATTCCGGGTATGGTTTACATACCTGGCCAGTAAATAAATAAATAAATAAATAAATAAATAAATAATTAAATAATTAAATAAATAAATAAAAATAATAAATAATAAATAAATAAATAAATAAATAAATAAATAAATAAATAAATAAATAAATAAATAAATAATAATAATAATAATAATAATAATAATAATAATAATAATAATAATAATAATAATAATAATAATAATAATAATAATAATAATAATAATAATAATAATAATAATAATAATAAAAAAAAATGATTAAAATACGATTAAAATACAATTAAAATTGCCATCATCAAGACCCACAGTTAATGTTATTTCAATTAAAAGCCTTCTGGAACCAGACGAATTTCAGTCAGGTGGGCGTTCCATAGTCTGGGGGCAACTGCCGAGAAGGCCCTTTGTCTACAAGCCATCCCTCTTACTTCCTTGAGCGAGGGCTCTTTCAAAAGGGCCCCCTGGCTAGATCTTAATGGCCGGGTAGGGTCATATGGAAGGAGGCGGTCATTGTGACAGGCAAAGTTTCATAGTTGAAGAGATATATGAACACGTTCCTCAACATGGTACCCACTGCACCATATTCACACTCCATTGGGGTCAAAGATCAAAAGAAACCCTAGGTTTGCCACAGTCATATATCTACGCCGGTAGGGGAACACTAGAAGCCATAGTCCAAAAAAGTAACTTCATGGGGCACTGGAAATAAACACTCAAATATATGTGAAGCCCAAATAAAATCTTGTTCTGTTGATTAGTCCCTGGACTAATATGTAGATTCTCAGCATCATCCTCAGGAGGTTTAACCGTGGTCCAAAGGGTTAGGTCCTACCTTTGCTCAAGCAATCTGCTGTTCAGCCCTATGAGCTTCATTACTCAGTAACTGGCTTATTTTGCACCACAACAATAGGACATATGAAGTGGCATTGGTCAAATGTCACAGAGGTGTGGACTAATGATAAAGCAAACAATGGGTGTGAGTGTGAAGGTGCACCCTCTGAGAGGGCGCCAAAGACATGCTGAGCCATAAAAGTGTTAAAGTTACATAAAGATGTCACAGGAAATGCCATATCAAAGGACAGGGACTGCCTTGAAGCTTGGATAGGAGAAGCCCTCTGCTTCACACCCTGAGGGCAGCTTTTCTGGTAAACAACGAAAGCTCTTCTTTGAAGTGTGCCTGTTTCTATGCAGAAGTGAGGGGCGAACTCCCACAGCTGAAACGGTTTAAGTAAGCAGCTGGGAGAGGGAATTGGATTCTGGGAGAAGGAGAGAGATGTAGGAGGAATGCAGGAGATGAGTGCCACTCTAGAAGAGAGAGAGAGAGAGAGAGAGGGCAGCTGTGGCCAAAATGGATGGAGCCGACTCTTCTCTCTCACACGTAAACATAGCACCTCGTGAGAAGAGAATCTTGCCTGTTAGAACCTTAGTTAGCAGAATACCGGCATTTCTTAGCCTATAGTTGTGTGTGGACTGATTTTATGCCTGGCTTAAAAACCCTGGAATGTAATTTTTGGAACTTAAATGATTTTTATCCCTTTGATAATAAAGCTTTTTTAAAAAAAGAATGGATTCCTGGTGTCTCAGATCTAGTCTTCCAGAACTATATTGGTTAAACTAGTCCAGTAAGCCAAGCCCTCGTTTCCTGTTACCTGAGGAAACTGATTCTATAGAGCATGTGAAAAATGCAAGGGTTTTACACCCAAGCAATTAATTTGTGATTAAGTAATGAAATTACAGTACATATTCTAGGAAACTGGTGGCAGTGAATTTGAGAAATAAGGTTGAAAGGCAATGCTGCACTGGGAAGGAAAAGAAAAGCCACCCTAGGGACATCTCCTTGCTCGCTGAAAGTAATGCTCAGAGCCCCGGCATGGTTCTTACCACAGTGAGGGGCACATGTTTATTAAACCGTGAGAGACTGCTGTGCCACTGTGCACCTACATTTCTAGTGTGAGAGTGTTACAGAGAAATTTGAAACAGAACTTCCATGCTCTGCGTACCAAACCTTGAGACAAAAGGCAAAAGATACTGCCAGAACTCTGAGCTGAAGACTTAGCTTTAATTTAGTCTGGGACCCTGTTTTAAAACCCAAGACACAGTCAGAGCTTGGCAGACCTACTGACTGGGGGATTTGGGAAATAATAGGAAAGAATCAACTTGAATGAACTCTTGGCCTTATCTACGTCTTCCATGTTCACTGATTGAGAATACAATGGGGAGGATAAAAAGGGCTACGTTCAGGTCCACTTCTATCCCAGTCTATTGTCTATTCTGTCCTATACTATAGGCAATTTTTGAAACCAGACAAAGATCTGTGTTTAAATCGTATACATTTCCCTCAAAATATGCATTTTTTTTGTATACTTTCTCTCTTGCACACTTTGCATTTGTACAGCCGAAAGCCATATGGCTAAATCCAAACAAATGAAGGCCGATCTGCATATTGGTCTAGAAATTTTGCTTTAAAAAGGGAAGTAGCTAATATTGTATGGCATTCCCAAGACAAATGCTGAAGTGAAAAACATGTTGGTCCAGACAACACCTTCAATCGTTCAAATTTTGCTTGCTACAGACTCCTGACAAAACCAAACAAGCTTTCAAAACAAAGAGAGAGAGCCAACTGAAGTCAATATTGTCTGATAGCTTTATAAATTACCTGTAACATTAAATAAACTTGTTCACTAATCAAAGTTGGTGCTTCTAGACTAGAAGGAATTGAAAACACTGTGGAGAATAAAAATTACTAACTGGATGGTTTTTTAAAAAAAGCAAGGCTTGGGTGAGCAGGGAAGGAAAAAAGAAGAGGGATAGTGTTATGGGGATGCAAGTGGCAGTGCAAGATGGCTGAAGGAGAAGCAATGGAGGAAAGCACTCTCAGTGCAAGAACCAATCAAGGCACTGATGAAAATTAAATTAAATCCTTGTTTAGACTATCATAAGGGGTTGATTGACATCACCATACTTTATTCTGCACTTCCATTTGACACACACCAGTTTACGCAAATAACTGTGATTTCCTGGATGTTAGTTTCTGGCAAGGAGCTAATTTGGTAGTGCGTCACACTAAGATTCAGGAGACGTGAGTTCAAATCCCCACTTGGCCATGAGCTTCCATGGGCAAATGGGGATTTGAACTCACGTCTCCTGAATCTTAGTGTGACACATATATATACAGTCATGGCCAAAAATATTGGCAACCTTGCAATTCTGTCAGAAAATGCAACCCTTCTCTCAGTTAATTGTTGCAGTTGCAAATGTTTGGTACTCACATGTTCATTTCTTTGGTTTGTGTTGGAACAACACAGAAACAGAGAAGAAAAGTCAAATCTGATACAATCCCAGGTAGAAACCCCAAAAATGTTACTCAGAAGTCACTGTGCTTAGTGGGGTTTATACCTTAGCTTGCAATTTTATACATATTTACCTGGGAGCGTATTTACGTCCATTAGTTATATCTACATGTAATTAAGTAATCGTGTAAAAAACAGCAATTCCTTTTGCTAAACAAAGAGACATACAAAATGTTATTTTATGATCATCTAGTTTCTCCTCCCCATCCCCCAACGTTGTGCTTAAATGGGAAAAAAGTAATTTAAAATATAATATTTCAGAGTTAGAAATATTTCTTCTAGAAAGCCAGCATAAGAATTAGAGCATTGTTCTGATTGAGTTGGGGTGCATCACATCATTACAAACCTCCAGGGTAAGGCCAACATACTCCGTATTTGGCTTACCGGTACTTTGCTTATTGTCCCTGGAAGGAGACCAATTCATATACAGTCCAAAAGCTGTGCAATAAATGTAATGTCCACAGAGCTGCCCTACATTCTGAGCAGGACAGTCATCTCATTGCCCCAGGAAGCATGGCACATACACACACAGCAAATGTGCTTAGCCCATGTCAGGACCTGCATATGGTTTCTCAGTGCTGGAACATATAGCAGAATGATATTTGCCAACATATGGCAGATTATATTTTATTTTATTTTAAATATTTGAGTATAGGTAAAGGTTCCCCTTCACAATTTGTCCAGTTGTGTCCGACTCTAGGGGGCGGTGCTCATCTCCGTTTCCAACCCATTGAGCCAGTGTTTGTCGAAAGACAATCTTCCGTGGTCACATGGCCACCGTGACTAGACAGGAATGCCGTTACCTTCCCACCGTGGTGGTACCTATTTACTCACATTTTGCATTTTGCATGCTTTCGAACTGCTAGGTTGGCGGGAGCTGGGACAAGCGATGGGGGCCCACTCCGACGCGTGGATTCGATCTTACGACTGCAAGTCTTCTGACCTTGCAGCACAGAGGCTTTTGTGGTTTAACCTGAAGCGCCACCACGTCACTTACCCTACAATGAGTATGCGATACTTAAAAGGATCAATGAATACAAAACCATAAAACATAAGTGACGCCAGGTTACATTCCATGCAGTAAGGTCCAGAAATCTATTTTACTCACTCGGAAACTTCATTCATTCAGAGGAAGCTTGCCTGAAGAGAAAGGTTTTCACCTGCTTGTCCAAGGACAGCAAAGATGGGGGGGGGGCAGATCTAGAGTCTAAGAGTAACAGCAGAGAAGGCCGTCTCCTGTGTCCCCACCTAACACAACTGTGAAGGTGGCGGGACCCAGAGGAAGACCTCTCTCTTGATGATCTTAACACTCAAGCAGGCTCACAAAGGGAGATGCAGTCATTGAGACAGCTTGGGCCCCAAGCCATTTAGGGCTTTATAGGTTGAAACCATCACTTTGAATTCTGTCCAGGAATGGATGGACAGCAGGTGTTGCTGCTTTAACGGCGGCGGTGGTGGTGGTGGTGGTTACGTGATCATTTTGCAGTATTTCAGTCAACCAACACACAATATATACAAAATTCCACACACAATATAGAAAAACGTTACTTAAAGAGCCATTCTCTGCATGTTTACTCAGAAGTCACTGTGCTGAGTGGGGTTTATTCCTTAGCTCGCAATTTTACACATATTTACCTGGGAGCGCATTATGTACTTTCTTTGGTTATATCTACATGTAATTAAGTAATCATGTAAAAAATAGCAATTTATGGAAATATTGAATTCTAGCTAAATTTTGGAAAATGGATTGACAGGGTAACATATAAATGGGGAAAGACCATACTAGGTGTCAGTAAACAAGCAGACTAATTGTGTTTTTGTTTGATTCATGATGGAAGCTAAAAATGAAGGCTAGGTTTGATCCTATTGTAAGTCAGGCAAAGCATTATTGTTTGTTAGAATTACTGGACTGTGCTATTCCATTTACACAGGTAAACAGATTAAAATACTTGGCATGTTATTCAATTAAATGCAAGATTGCTAACTGACAGACTGAAGTGCATTGATTTTTTTCAATTACATTAGGCTAAGTACACTGCAAAAAGTTTCATTAGCTTTTTTGCTTAACCCTTCCAAACTGGGTTAGTGCAAAGTACAGAATTAGATTCACAAAGCAAATGTGATATTTTAGTTCCTAAATGAATAGAACAGTGTGTAGTTTAAAGGGTATTTTTATCCTTTGCTGGATACTTTTTGGGTTGGGTGGGTTTCCCTGTCACTGGAAATTTTGCACTTCTGTCTTGAATTACTTTCTCAGATCCTATGATTTGCAGGAGTGGTGGTGGTGGTGTGTTTCCAAAATAATACAGAGAGATCCTTACCTCCAAGGGTCTACAGGGGGCAACAGCCCAGTGTATTTATCCTAGAGATGCCACTTGCATGTAAATACCCAAACATACAGCAGTCCTGTGCCCATAGTGGAATATACGAGGGGCAACAGAACATGATTAATAACTTCAGGACATTCTGAAAAGTTATCTTTTCTTCTTCTTCTTTCAACACATGTTATGTTTTTGCATCCAAGCAGAAGACGCCCTCCATTTCAGCTTATCCTTCCTCTGCAGCTTCCTTCTATGCTGTACACAACACCTGGAGTTCACCTTTTGGAGGTCAAGGGCTGCAGTCCTTGTGCAAAAGCATCTAAAGGCTGCATATCAGCTGCAGGAGATGCCAAACTCAAGCAGGGGCAGAATAAAAGACATCCATCCCTTCATCCATCCATCCATCCATCCATCCATCCACACAGGCTACTCCATAAAGATGCCACCTAGGAGAAGGAAGAGTCTCTGAAAGATCAAAGTCAGGATACCTGCAACATATATGTTTGATTGATTAGCGTCCTGCTTTTTGACCACAGCCACTAACAGTGGACCCTCCCATCAATAAAGGTTGATCTGGTAGAAACACAATGTAGTCTTACAATTTGTGCCATGTTGTTAACTTGGCAGAAAAGTAAAATAGCTGCAGCCCTCAAAGTGGAGAAAACTCCTTCTGTTCTTGTCTCCATCTTGAATGGGTAGACTGTCTTACAAATAATTGCCTATTTTCTCCAAGTACGTTGTGGTGGGCATGGATGTCCCTTGTTTTCTCAGCATTCTTGATTCTTACACCCAGTCCTTACCTTACTCTTTACCTTCTCCCCACCACCAGAAAGAGAACCTTTCCAAAACTGTTGACTAAATTCTCTGAGAGGGTAAGTGAATGGGCCACTACGTAAAGCAGAACCTGAAAAACACCGACAACTTCCAACATCCCCTTCCAAAATACTTTTCCAGGCTTTGCACTGTGGCCTATTTCCCTTTCCCAACCTTCTTGTTTTCCAGTGTTAGAAAATAAACACCCAGAAAGTGCCATGTGGAATGCTTTCAGAGTGACAAGGAAAATTCACTATGTGGTATGTGGTGTTTGCTTCCCCCCCCCCCCCCCGTAGACATAGTTACTTTTATCAGGGCAGTGGTGTGCTGGTGTCAGAAGTGGTGGATCTGAGTAAAAACAGAATAATCATGAGGTGTTTTATATTGAACAGCATTTCCTCCAGATGTCAGGTATTTATTTTCAACTTTACAGCTCTGCTGGCAGATGGTTTGTGTTAGTGCCTGGTGTTTCTTCTAAAAGGCTTCAATCTCTCACATCTTCTCCTTCCCCCCAAAAGAAAGCATGCTCACTTTATTCCCTAACAGGTTATGATTTCATTTCATCACTGCCATCAACTATTTATATGATGGGCTCTGTAGGCTTCTGACCTTCTCACAGCTCCAACGAAATAGCCAGATGGATACACCCCATTATCCGCAGTTATCCGCTGTGCAATTTTCATACAACCAGTCCAAGAAACATCATTATATGAAATTCTGACATGACAGCAAAATCTGTGATGAACCCTCCAAAAAAACATCCTTTTTTCGCTCTCTCTATAATTTATATTGGGTTTCAGCAGAAATATAAACAAGTAAATAACAGTAGAGATAGGCCAATGGTGTGTTTTTCCCTTCTTCTCCACCATAGGCTACCCAACAGAAGAAAGACAGGGAGGCAGAGGCACTGAGTGGTTAGGCAAAAAAGCAGCCAGACCCATCAAGAGAAAGACATTGCCCTCCGGCAGCCTGTAGTTTGAACAAGGCAAAGGTGCTGGCCCTTACTGTGCCACTCTCAAATAAGGTAGCCCTTGCTTGGATCATGGACCACCATTGACAACGGCAGAAGGTATGCTTCAGGTTCTAGGTTCAATCAATGGCAGCGCTAGTTGGGACTGCAAAAGGGACCCACAGGAAGTCCTGGAGGGCCACTGACTAGAGACCATGTCTGCTGGACAAATGGTCCAGTTTGGTACGAAGTGAATTCCTGTCTCTAAGGTCAAAAGCTTAATAGAGGGAAAACATTACCATGAATCCCGTGTCTAGCAACTTTGTTGCGTGGTGTGTAGCCCACTTCTTAAATGTTTAGATGTTTGTATTTTTAGTGGGTCGGGAGTGTTTGGGGATTTTTTTATGTGTGTGCATGTGGGTCTGGCCTCTGGGTGTCTGTGTGAATTTCGTTGTTTGGATATACCTTCTATATACTTACAGACAATAAATTGATTTGATTTGATTTGAAAGGTACATGATATTACTCAGAATTTTGAAAAATGTATACACAGTACATATAACAATGAGATCAGAGGAATATGAAATACAGAAAGAGCTGGCAGTAAAGTCCATGGAAGTGTTATACGAAACGTGTTTGTCTTTCCGATGTTACACAACTCTTTGTTGTTTGTCCTGTAACAAGCTAATGGGGCTTACCTTGAGCTGTCACGAGACAAAACGGAAAATTATGTCAATGTATTTTAATGTATTCTGAATGTGTTGTTTATTTGTATCTTATTATTTTTATTTTCTGTTCTGTTGAATTGGCATTTTAATTATGCTGCTATGTGTCTTTGTTGTTAACCACCCAGGGTAGCCCTTGACCAGATGGGTGGTATACAAATGAAACAAACAAGCAAACAAATGTGGCTTACCTTGCATTGTCACAGAACAAAATGACAAATTAGATTGTCTTTGATATTTCTGCTATTTTTATTAAATTTGAATCATTATTTCTTTTCCACTACAAATGCCAACTTTGATGAGACTATAAGTTATGCTTGGCATGCCCCCCCGTAACTACAAGAGGAGATTATTTCAGTACCAAACTAGGAGTTAAATAGTAAATGGACCCCAGGATTCCTTTACACACAGCCACTACTGAGAAGAACCAAATGTTTCTAATGACTTCTCCACAGTGAAATTGTCAGCTGTTGAGACAGTTTCTTCTGCAATGACTAAATTATGCACTTCTTTAAGTAATCCAAGATAAAGATGCAGGAAATATAATATTGCCACATTGTTTTCCCTCCCCTTCCACTGCTAAGAATATAAAGCAGTGGGTTGGGCAATAATGCATGACGTGGTTTATGCCATGTCTCTCTCCCGACATCCACAAAAGACAGATAACTTGATAGGAGGTGCAATTTTCTATGGCAATTGAGAGTTTATGACCATATTTACTTCTACCCTAACTCAAGGGGGGAATGGGAATGGAAGGTTTACTCTTACATCAAGACAAGTCAAGCCATCATAATTGGTTCCACGAAATCCCTGCCTCCTTAGTGTTGACCTGGTCTAGAGTCAGAACTATTGTTTTTAGATTTATAATTTTAGATTATAATGGTCTATCCGCAGAGGTTCTGGGTGGGCACAAATCTCATTAAAACGTATACGGTATGACAGCAGTCTTGTGACATAGTTCAATCAAGATAATACATGTGACAGTATCTTTTCACCTGTAGAATCAAACGCCTGGGCCCAATGGTGTCATGGTAAAGGCAGACATTGACAATGAAAGCCCCCATAGGATTGTCCTCAAAATCCCTGTTCACGTGTTATGAAAGTGCCATGTATCCCACATGTGATGAAGAGATGGCATTTTCCCTGCCCCGTTCCTCTTAGGTTGCTTTCATATCATGAAAACAATGGTTTGAGGAGGGCGAGACTCTTCTGTTCATGTGAGTCAGGACCTTGATTTTTTTTTTCACTTTCTGGTTTACACAGATAGCTGAAGAAAGCTGGAAGGGGCTCTCCCTCACTTGCACATGATGAAAGTGGTAATATAGAAGGCAGGGGGTACTCTGCTGTCCTCATCACATGTGGTGTACACACGATTTCTTAACAGATGGATAGAGTCAAGGAGAGTCTAATTATTCAGGCAGTTCTGCTGACCATAGAATGAAACCAAAAGGACCACAAACACAACACAACACACACCTTGCTTGGAGCCGATCACGAAACAATTTTAAATCTAATCAATTCCCATGCATTCCTGTACAGCCCTTGTTGTCATGTGGCATCAAGTCATCTCCAATTTATGTCCTATCCTCAACAGCGCTTATCAACTCTTGCAAACTCAAACCTGTGACTTCCTTTACAGAGTCAATCCATTTTATACTTGGTCTCTTCCTGATGCCTTTGGCTTTTCCTAGCATTATTGTATTCTCCAGAGAATCTTGCTTTCTCACGATGTGCCCATAATAGAAAAGTAGAACTCAAGGACCCATCTGTGAAGGCAGAACAAAGAGCAATTTTTCATCTCAACAAGGCATCCCAAAAAGATTGCATGCCCTGGCCCTGTGCCAGTTTGGTCTGGGACAGCCCTTAAGGGAGAAGGATGGATCATTCCAAGTAGAATCACAAGTGCACAAGGTCTTTTTTTTTTTTTCTGTGCCAAACAGTACTATCAGGGAAACATGTTGTTGTTTAGTCGTTAAGTCGTGTCCGACTCTTCGTGACCCCATGGACCAGAGCACACCAGGCCCTCTTGTCTTCCACTGCCTCCTGGAGTTTGGTCAAGTTCATGTTGGTCACTTCGATGACATTGTCCAACCATCTTGTCCTCTGTCGTCCCCTTCTCCTCTTGCCTTCACACTTTCCCAACATCAGGGTCTTTTCCAGGGAGTCTTCTCTTCTCTTGAAATGGCCAAAGTACTGGAGCCTCAGCTTCAGGATCTGTCCTTCCAGTGAGCACTCAGGGTTGATTCCTTCAAAATGGATAGGTTTGTTCTCTTTGCAGTCCAGGGGACTCTCAACAGTCTCCTCCAGCACCACAATTCAATGGGAACCACAGATCCCAACTATATGCCAGTGTGGACAGGCTCCTAGTGTAACTAGGCAAACTTGGAAATGTTTAGATAAGCAGGCTACAAACTGTTGCTGCCTCAGCTCCCAGAAGAGAGGTAAATTCCTACAGCAAAAACCCTTGCACCAAAATAATGTTAGAAATAACTAGATACTGTAGATACACAGCAGCCTGAAAGGGCTAAGTCATCCTCATCCTCATCTACCAAATGAGTCTCCTTCCATGGTGATGAAGGATTGACTATTATTCCAAACATCCTTCCTCACTCAGCACTGTTCTTGTGATGAATTCAAAACATGGCATCTAAAACGCCTATCTTCAGTCCAGTTTGACAGGTACTTTTCCCAGGTCCAGCACTCAACAGACAATTGATCAAAGCTTGGAGAATTCTTGAAGTAACACCCTCAGTCTGAAGGCCTCAGGCTTCTCTCTTTCATCCTGCAGATTCTGCCCTGAAATCAGAAGACAAAAACATGTAGCTTAGAGGCAAATTAATGAAACACCAGAGAACCAGGGGCAAGGCAAAGAATTTCAGGTCATAAAAGAAAGTGAAATATCAGATAATACCTGAAACCAAGAGTACCTTAGATAGGGTACCCCATGCTCTCATGCAGCATAGGAAGCCTCGACGTGAATCTCAAACAAAGAAGTGGAGGGAGAGACTATAGATTTTGAGGCCCCCAAGGGCCCCACAAGAGGAGGGCATTCTAAGAAAAAAAAAACACCACACTTTTCAACACCCCGTCCACAAAGTATAGGACATTGTGCTCTTGGACACATTGTGTTTGTTTGTTTCTCTGGAAGAGTCACAAGGCCCACCCCTCAGCCCTTCAAAATCAAAAACAAAAGTCAGTTCCTGTTTTGATTTTTTAATTTTATTTTATCTATATTCTGCCCTTTTCGGATTGCAGTAGATATTTTAGGCCACATGGACAGAAGTATAGTCTCCAAATCCCGTGAGGTGCAAGTTCTCCTCTAGTCAGCACTGGTTAGGCCTAGAGTAGTTCAAGAAGGATGTCGACAAATTGAAGCAATTTCAGAAAAGGATGATCAGGGGAATAGAAACCAAGCCTTATGAGGAAAGGCTGAAAGAATGGGGCTTCTTTAGCCTTGAGAAAAGAAGACTGAGAGGAGATATGACCACACTTTTCAAATACTTGAAAGGTAGTTATAGACAGCAGGAGTAGGATCTGTTCTCAGTCATCCCAGAGTGCAGGACACACAACAATGGGCTCAGGTTACAGGAAGCCAGATTTTGGTTGAATATCAGGAAAAACTTTTTAACTGTTAGAGCAATACAACAATGGAACCAATTATCTCCGATGTGGAGGCATTCAAGAGAAAATTGGACACCCATTTGTCAGAACTCCTTTGATTTGGATCCCTACCTTGAGCAGGGTATATGGGGTCGATGGCCTTATAGGCCCCTTCCAACTCAATTATTTTATGTTTCTATGAAAGCTGTCTGTTCGCAGTGTTCAACTGCCAGTCCAGTCAGCTTTTGTATGTAGGCTGGGGAGGACCTGTCCTTCACATTAAGCAATGAAATATCTTTGGCTGGCCTGAGTTCACTGGGCCATGGCTTTTTCAATAGGAGTTGGGAGTCATTGCCTGAGAGACAGCTCTGAAAGACTGGAAAGGTTCTTTCTAAGAGACAGAAGGCATGAAAACCAGAGATAGCTCATTTTGAGCAAGATTGTGCCATTTCAAAGCTGTGGGGAAATGTCTTCCCCCTTTAAATGCACACATACACACAGACGTAGATGCGCGCACACAATCTTGTCTCCTCACCAAACAGGTTGAATCTGCTTCTTGCTCTTCACCAGCAGAGCCTGTAGGAGGTATGACAGGCAAACAATGGAAAAATGAAAAGGAGAAGAAGAAAGAGGGAGGAGAAGGATTAATAAGGTGCCAAGGGGGAGCCATGGAGTCCAAGGATGGGAATGATGCCTCATTCCATCAGGTCCATCTGCCATTAGGGAAGTGGGACACTGACCCCGCAGTTAGAGAACAAGACTTTAGTCCCTCTTCCACTGTCAAGTAGGGGATTGAGCTGGATTTTCTGTACCATCAAATTTCTTCTCTCTCTCTCTCTCTCTCTCTCTCTCTCTCTCTCTCTCTCTCTCTCTGTGTATACATATACATACACACACATATATATAACAAGAATGGTACCTGTGTGTACGTATGTGTATGTGTGCATGCATGCAATTATTAGACTATTTTGTCTATTTCCTATGTGCATACATTGAACACATATGGTCTCTTTCCTGTAAATTAGCAAAAAGACTGGCCTATGGGCTGTGCTTGCTCACTTCCAGATTGGGAGTTCATCCCGCCAGATTAAGAACTTTGTTTTGGCTGAGCCAGGCTTGGGACTCTGTTATTAGAACTTTGCTACAACGTTCTGTTTTTAGTAGGTATTAAATATTCTCTCTGAAAAGGTTTCATTCTGCCCAGGGGGTGGGCTGGTGTTCAATGCTACCCA
This sequence comes from Pogona vitticeps, assembly GCF_051106095.1. Classification (NCBI taxonomy): domain Eukaryota; kingdom Metazoa; phylum Chordata; class Lepidosauria; order Squamata; family Agamidae; genus Pogona; species Pogona vitticeps. Next base: position 128,621,630 of record NC_135783.1, read on the forward strand.
CGGCAGGTGGAATTGTAAAGAGCCTCCACCCTCCGTCACCACCACTCATTTCATCAAGTAGGTCTGAAGACTCTTGGATGCAGGGCTCTGTAACTATGCCCGGCATGGTTGCTCCCTAGACTCCTGGCAACCACCATTTCTCTGCCATGCCTATACATAAGCATGCACACTTAGTCAAATATAAACATCAAACTATGCCTATTTGTAGATACCTGTTTTTCATGTCAAGAGTTAGTGTGGTGTAGTGGATCGAGTGGCTGACTAGGACTCAAGAGGATCTAGGTTCAAAGCCCCACTCAGCCATAGAAATCTACCATGCATGGCAATGGTAATCCACTCTCGAATATTTCACATACTTCAATGGGGTTGCCACAACCCAAAAATGTTGTGATGGAAGATAACATTGTCCTATCCACTTCTACATAGCAGCTCCTGTGGCTTCTGGGAAACCATTCAACCCTCCCATCCTGGTTTGCATTTCCACAAGAACATGCATAGAACCTTGTTCTATCAGAACCAAGGCATATTGAATCTAGCATTTGATTCTGACAGTGGCCAATTGGATGCCCCAGTGGGAAGCACACCAGCAGGATATGAGCGCAACAGCACTCTTTGGCTTGTGCTCCCCACCATATGGCCTCTGGTACAGAAGGAAATAGGTACCCATCATAACTAAGCCCTGTCCACCCTACGTCATTTAATTACAAGCTGCTCTGGGCCTGAGATGCACATCTAGTTTGCTGCTGGCATGAGCCCCTTTCCTGCAGTCTCTTCCTCAATGCCCAAACTCCTCTATCCCGCTCCAGGCAGGGGAGGGCAGGCTCTTGTGATGTCACTGGGAGTGGGCTGGCAATAGTTGGCAAGAGTGGGCAGCACTACTTCTAGTCTAGCAGATTGTGGGTATGGGCCCAGAGTCCATGTAAAATTCCACTAACCAGGTGATGTGGCAATCCAGAGCCGTGGAAAACCAGTCACCCAAATGGACCCTAGTGCTAGCTGGGAAACAGTAGAAATGAGCACCCAAGCTTTGACACACGTTTTGCCTCACATTAACATTAATGTCCATCTTGTACCACAATTTTTCTCTTCTTCCAGTGTTCCTTGCCCTGAATTTTTATCTCTCTGGCTAGAGAAGTGAGGAAGCATAGCAAATCCTTGAGAAATTCAGCTGGCACTTTGAGATTTAACAAACATGGGATCCTGTGGTTTTAAACTTTTGATTCTGCTGGGATCTACCACCAAACTTTTTTCCTCCTCAAGTGCACAACCAATCCCTTATCTACAATGACCTCTCAACAGTCATGTGAAAGAGAGGTGTCCAATAATGCTAAAGAAATGTCCAATGATAGCTTAAATAAAAGAGAAGGGATCCCTATAGAGTGGCCAGCAAGGGAAAGAGTTAATCATACAGTTGACCAGAACTGGTTTCTATGTTGATACATCCAATGTACATTTATTTCATCTGATTAGCTCTTCCTAAGGTAAAGGTAAAGGTTCCCCTTGACATTTAGTCCAGTCGTGTTCGACTCTAGGGCACGGTGCTCATCCCCATCTCCAAGCCGTAGAGCCAGCGTTTTGTCCATAGACCATTTCCATGTCACCTGGCCAGTGCAACTAGACATGGAATGCCGTTACCTTCCCACCATGGTAGAATCTATTTATGTACTTGCATTTTACATGCTTTCGAACTGCTAAGTTGGCAGTTAGCTCTTCCTACTGGCTTTTTAATTGAAAATTTCTGGGCTATTTGCTGCTGATGGGTCTTTGGAATTTTATTTTATCAAAATTGATTTTATTTACCGTAAGTTGTGTGTTGTGCTATTTCATTTAGCTATATGAATTATTTTATATGATATGCTGCCTTGGAAAGACAATGGCCTTGACATAAGAAAGAAGTCTGTTCATGGCCTTTGTTTACTGACCGGTACTTCTATAAACATTGAAGAATAATGGTGGTATCACTGTTGTAGAATTTACCAGATCAACAGAAGTTTATTACCTTGTATTTTAAAAAGCATTTGGAGACAAGTTAACAAAACAAAACAGAGACATAGGTGTGGAAAAAATATTCGTGAAGAGTCAGGAATAAAAAATTTATATTTGCTCAGTTCATCATTCAAGATACAAGGAAGACAATACTAGAAAAAGTCCTGAAGTATAGGATCATTTTCGGGATGTCTAAATAATGGGATTGAATAGGGAAGGAGAAAGAACTGTGTCTAGACAAATAGCATCTTTTTCTTTAAAAAAATTACTTACTTCTCTTTGTATTTTAACATGACATCATTTGAAATCTGCTTGTTCATGCTCCTGTTGCACAGTCTGCAGTGTGTTTTCATTCTTTCATCCATTCCCCCCACCCACCCTGTTAAGTCTTTTTAAATATTCTGTTATCATTCCTTTCCTTGCCCTTGAAGGTTAATTGCATGTAAGATCAGCCTAAATTAAAACAATATGTTGCACAAAAGCATTTTTGCAACCCTGTTTAAAAGTCCTGCCTTGCAACAAATGTATTTTCTATGGTGGAAGAGTCTCAAATTAGTCAAGGAAAAGTAGGGTTCAGCCAAAGTGTGACATAATGTACCGCTTACTGGAGATCATCTCTAAGAATACCTATTTGATCTAGTTAAACCACCCCCAGCTGTGCTCCCACAATGCTACTTCCTAAATAAGAGCTCACTTTCTAGCCAATTAGAATGTTAATCCCTGAAATAAGTATATATTAATTATACTGGGCAGAGGCATAGGTAATCAGCATAGGAGTACCAATCTCCCTGTAAGCATGTCAGAGAAATTGGGAAGTGCTAAACTTCATTTAGGAAAAAATGATTTCTTACTGAAGGCATTTAAGCATCTTTTGGTCCTTCTCCAAGATGAATCTCATTATTGATATTAGCAGCAGGAGCTAAACAGATATTTCATAGGTGAGATCCAAGCATTCTTGGCTAGAGTAATTTAGGAAGTCTTTCAGAGCATGAAAGATCCATCAATATGAAACATCAACACCTCCAGTTGAATGCCAAGAAGGCTGTAATTGTGTATCTGAATCTCTAATCATATATTTGTGACTCTTGTACACATAGAGCTCCTGTTTATTGCTGCATCTGGTGGCAGATGTGGCTTCTGCTCCAGTTTGTTCATCCATAGTGTGAGTGCTTGCCTTGGACACACATCCAGCCAATACTAAAAACAATCAAGTCTCACTGGTTTATGTGAAGGAGATCAAAGCAATAGACCTTTGTTTTCTCCTTGGCTGGATTGTGCCCATATTTGTCAGAACATCTTAACATATAGAGACAATGCTCCCATTCCAGGCATTGTGTCTGATTCATCTCGGCCCTCTGCACATCAGCCACAAGACAGCTGTAATGGCAGGTATCCACACATGAATTCATAGCCATCTCCCCGCTGCTGCTGGCAACGACCATTCCCATTTGCATGGTCCCTCCAAGAGGACATTTTGAAAGCACCACACAATTGGCTGACAAGAGTGGTTGCTTCAGTCTCAGGACTCTGTTTGGGCTTTGACTGGGCACCCAGTATATCACAGAGCTCTGAAGGGGGGAAATAATCAACTTATCTACCTTGCAACCCCATGAACCTTTCAAAAGGCATTTATCATTTTGAGACCTCCTGAAAAGGGAAAGTTCACAATTCATGTTTTCAAAACTGATGCTTAAAGAACAGAACGTGCCCTCTGACACCTTTTCAGGAGAACAGAAAAACCTCATCTGTCATAAATGGAACAATGAGGCCACCCTACTTAAGCACTTTTAAAACCTATTGATTTCACACAGTTGTATGTAGAACATCTGTCAGCTCTGTCAAGTAACCGCAGCAGTGTTTAAGCCTTTCTTTTATGATAAAAACACGTTTCTAGTCCACATATGACTGCCTCCTATAAGATCTTCTTTTACAAACACCCATGTGTTTCAGGGTAGCCTCGAACAACTCTTAATACATTTAGTTAGCAACCCTTTATCACCCCATGTACATGATGGATGTAAGAGCTGGTTTGTATAATCTCACAACAGTGTGTAAAGCAGCCGTTCTGCTTACAACAAATCAGCTCACAACAAGGTTTAGGGACCCTTTAGACAGTCAAATACTGTACCAGCGGGTATGATCTGACCAACACAGAGTACAAGGGGTGAGTGAGAAATTCCCTTTGTGTGTAGAAGGAGATGCAAATAGTTTTTTCTCAATTCCAGGCCTCATACATTTCCACACTTGTGTTTTGTGAAAGCATGGTAGAGGGGAGAGAATACATTGGACAGCATGCATGCATTTGAAAAACGTAAGGCATCCACACACGAACAACTGCTGGATTGCAAAGTCTTCTCTGTGTGGGCTCGGTAAACAGAGGCTGCAGTAAGCTTTACACAGGGAACAGTATTTTCTTCCATCTATTTGGTTTTTCCAGAGATTCATGCAAGTGGAGGACAGTGACTCCGATTTTACAAGAGCAGTGAATCTATTCTGGGGTTCAGACTTTAAGAAGAAAACTGTCGGAGAGAGAGAGAGAGAGAGAGAGAGAGAGAGAGAGATTTCTTTTGAAACCTGACTGGAATTTGATTTATAAACAGAAACAACTAAAGCCTATTTGGTAGATTGACCATCCTAGTACAATTGGCGTGCCTACCCTGGAGACCCAATGTCTCTTGAACTCTTGGTTCAGACAGCCTGGTCATGAAGGAACCTATCCTATGTAACCTTGGGCAAGGCTCCTGATCCCCCAGCTGGGCCCACAGAATGAGAGAGCAGCACAACAAGGAGGAGGGAGAAGGGATGACCTTGCTGGCAGATTCCATTTTTTAAAAAAAGAAGAGCTACAAAAGAAACATAGCAGGGGGAGACTTGGCCTCAAAACAGGTGGATTAATGCTCCAGCAGCAGGAGATAAGAAGTGGCAGGGGCTATCTGTGTAGCAGGTGAAAATGGAAGCACTTCACCTTTTCACACCTACACAGGGTTTGTCAAGCACTAATCTTAGCTCATCCTTTTAAACCCTCCTTCTATGGCCAGGCCATTGTGATGCCTTTATGCTACATGAAATTAGCAGAATCCAATTTGTATTGTCCTAGCTCTTCCATGACCTCCTTCTCCCTTCTCCTTCAGTCTGTAACCATTAACCTTTCTATCTATAGAGAAGGCAAAGGATTAGGTGTCTTTGTTCTAAAGCTGGCTAACTCTTGATTTGGTTTCTAAATGCGCTTGGGACATACCAAAAGAGTTTTCCAATATTGCAGACATACCTTGCTCTAGGCAGGAGAGTTCAGGCCTTCTGCCAATAGTTAAGCTTTGCGGATAGATCACATGTGACAGCTTATATAATTGGCTGGGGCTTTATATACTAGCAGGACAGTAGCATAGAAAAGATTTAAGGGGAAGTACTGTACACAAGTCTGAAATAAGGGCCACTTCTCCAGTGTTTCTGTAGATCTCTTTGACTGTGCTGGTTAAAGCGTTTCCAGCAGTCTACCCGTAATATACCTGCTTGAACTCACTAAGGTGACATCTCAGAGCTCATTCTATAAAAAGAAATTCTAGTATCTTAGAAAATAGAAGTCTACAAAAGGCTTGGATAAAATGGTTATCCACCTGCGGAGATTCACACCAGGATACATAAGATTACTGCAGGTAAGACATTTGTTTCTCTCTCTCTCTCCCCCCCCCCCAATCTTTTAACTTAATGCTAAGGAAAAAAACTTCTGTTTCATTCAGAAAATCCACAGCATATGCCCCATCCAGACTAACATCAGATCTGGTGATAAGAAACCCCCCTCTGTTCAGTGATGTCCAATTAAACCTTGGTGGGAAGTTCATTTGTGATAATTTTTGGTAAGAGGAGCTATGCTAGGTTACGCAACTCAAGAATGTGTAACAAAGCCATATTTCAAAAATAACTTAAAATAAACTTTCAAAATTCCCAATTAACTTAAAAGTAACTTAAAATAAAACATTATTAAAGTGTTTGATGAGACTTAAACATTAGTTCAACAGGCAACGTTTTAGAAAATTCTGTTATGTTTTGTATGAATGTGAGCCATAACTGTGAGACTGGGTCTCGTGGTGTCTACAGGCCAACAAAAATGGAAATCACCGGTGGAAGGGATTTCCCCTTCCTTTTTATGCCCCTCAAATCTATTCTGTTGGGCTGAAGTGGGGTTCTGCTGCAGAATTTAGGGAGGCTGGAAGGAAAAAGAAGATGAACGGGAAGTCTCATTGTCCAAGCAGAAATCTGTGTGTGCAATGCTGGAAGTGGCCATGTATTTTCCTTTAGGTTTTGACCATAGAAATCCACATTGAGTTGGAGTTTAGAACATTACTTCTAAAAGTAATTTGATATGTTGCATAAGGTAAAGCCCCCTCCCGCCAAAGCAGTTTGTGTCATTTTTCTTCCTCTCTTTACAACTCACTATATTGTTCTTTACTTTTTGTTTTTTGCTAATTTTTCACAAGGATCATTGCTTTTCTGGGTTGTTTGTTCAAGCAAGTCTGAGGATTGGTACAACAACATATGCTTTAGAAAGTACTATTTATAATATAATTTAAAATGAATAAAAGCACCCTTTTAAAAGGATACAAAGATGTTGACTGTTGAACTATTTAAACATATCCAGGCATTTTAAGATACTTTTGAAATATGGCTTTGTTATACCCTTTTTAATGGAAAAGAAAAGTAACTTGCTACTTGTAACTGTGTTACTTGCATAACAATGTACTTTGAAGTTTGGCAAAGGAGGCTGCCTCCCTGAATTCAACTGGAGTTACTTCTGAGTCATCATATGTAGTGTTGTAGCATTAATACATGAAGAAAATCGTAAAAATGTTAATGAATCCTGTGAAAATGAACAGTAGTATGGCAGGGATTTAAATCTCCTGAGCTAGACCAACCCTTAAATGTTCCAGTCTTAGGTGGTGGTGATGACCTCATCTTTTACCCTTATACAAGGTTCATGGCCTCTGGAAAATAAACTTGATTTTTCAGTACACACACAACAGAGAGCCGTGTCATTAAGGACTATAGGACTAGCACAAAAGATCTGAGAGGAAGTCCTTTGTCCATCTAACCAGCCTATTCAGACCAGGAGGAAGGGAAGACCAACATGGAGGAGATATCTGGAGTCTCCTACCAACTCTCCTCAGACTGAAGAAGCTACTTGGATGAGTAGCGAAACATTTCAGCCTAATCAGAAAGGAGTCAAGTTCCCATGACTCAGCGTCCAGGTAACCTCACCTGGATGACCGAGAATCATGCATGAAGGGGTGGGAGAGTGCTCACGCCAGCACTGGCACACATGCGCATGCACAAAGCAGGTGTGGGGAGGGGAGTGCGTGCAGGGGCCCCGGGAGGTCTGTCTCTGCGGCCCAGTCCACCTCAGGCCACAGACAGCACCAGGCCGCAGACCAGGGGTTGAGGACCTCTGTATTAGAGGCAGTACAGGAAACATTCTTTAAAACCAAAGCTTAACAGTTCAGGCATATCATCATCATCAATTATCAGGGGATGCCAAAATTGAAGACAAAGAAATGGAAAAATTGAAAGAATATAGAGGCCTGGGGAATAGAAATAACTTGCTTGTGGACAAAACACATTGCAGTGGTCCCCACAGTCATTAGGGCATTGGGAAGAATGCTGCAGAATTTTATAAAATATTATCAGCTGCAGATCTCTGAAATAACAGCATCAAAGCTGAAAAAAATAGCAATATTAGGAACAGCATACATATTACACTGATATTTAACTGAAACTTAGGTTTTTGGTTAAGACTTGTATCTGTTATATAATACCAGTCAAAGACAGTAATGTGCATTTAATAATAATAATAATAATAATAATAATAATAATAATAATAATAATAATAATAATAATAATAATAATAATAATAATAATAATAATAATAATAATAATAATAATAATAATAATAATTTTGTAATCACATTGTAATCGTATTTGTAGGAAGATGGCAAAGCTTGCAAAAGCTTTTCCAGCCTGCAGAATAACCCAGTGATTATGGCCACTGACCCTGCTGGCTGTGGAATTCTGGAAATTGTATTTCCCAAAAGATCATTTTCCTGAGCTCTGAAAGATTACAATTCAGACAAAGCTTCCTCCCCCAAAATCTGGTCAAAGGTAACTTCCCCTGTTCATATCCCCCTGGGACAGTGGATATGGGCCATGATCCATGGCTATGCAATCTTTCAAAAAGGTTTAAGGGCACCTAGTTCTGAGCCAGCCCTTATCCACCAGCAACCCATTCTCTTCCAGCAGCCCCCTCTGTTGCACAGGAGGAGAAGGAGCACCATGCAGTCTTCTGTGGTTTCTCTCGCACAACTTCCAGTGAGGCTGGCCCAAGACATGTTGCTGGCAAAAGACAGGTGCCTCTCTGCCCCTAGATCCACACTCCAAAGCCAGCTGGATGGACAGCACCATTTTGCTTCAGGAGTAGCAATGGCCTGTTGTCTTTACTTGCACACAAGTGCTCCGAGGTAGTTGAGAGGCCTGAGGATAAGCTCTGTGGCACAAATAGCTTTGTCGTCCTAGAGAGAGAGAAATGGCCTTAGGTTTCCTTTCAATGGCCAGAGGGCTGCCAGTCTCCAACGTATGCCACCTGAGGCCATCACCTCAGTTTGCTCATTGGTAGGGCCACCCCTGGCCTTGCATCAAACAGAATGCAGGCTTTCTACAGCCATGTTGTGTTAAGAAAAGAAAGCAGGTTCCCAATGCTTGTGTATTTATTTATTCCATCTGCTGGTAACCATAAAGCATCAGATAGTCACGACGGGGAAATACATCATGTAAAATTCAGAAATCAATCCTCTACAGCAGTTTGAACAACATAGCCTGTCACGTTGTTATTGTTTCACTGGAAGACATAAGGCTGACACAGAAAGCAACAAAATGCAAGGAGTGGAAATCATTAATCCCACGAACAGCAAACCCAGATGGGAAGTGTCAGTAAAAACAGACTTGAAATAGGGACAATAAGAGAAATAAGAGGGAAGTACCAACTTTCCTGGGGTATCCCTGAGGGAGCCCCCACTCCTAACCAGATTAATAATTGTGCTCAGTAGCCATAAAATGTAAGATAAACAACAACAACAAAAAAACAGAGGGTGGGAAAAGAGAAAGACCTGGTTGACTCGACTCTGGAACAGCTATCCAGCTGTTAGATGGGTGAGTATGGGGACACATTTTATTACAAGCCCTTCATGGGCATTTCAGATTCTGAATTCTCCATCTGAATCACCCTTAGAAAATCCAACATGTCATTTGCCCTTATTTCCTGCAGACCCAAGCGGCTGGGAAGATAGTCATCAATACAAAGGACAATCTGATGCAACGGGCAGCTGTGCTAATGGGCATGTTTGGAATCAGCACGTCCACCTACAGCAGCTTGCAGCTCACCCAGAAGAAGAGGCTTCCTCTGACATTCTAGTCTCAAGGCCAGAGGCTGCCGCACACGGTCCATTTCGCCTGCATCCTCTTCAAAGAGACCAGTATGCAGAAGGTAGAAAAGTCCCAGGCGCTTCATCATGGAAGTCAAGACATCCCAACCTCTTGTGCTCAGCGTGTGGCTGGAGGCCACGTAACCTAAGGAATGGAAGAAGAACTGCAGGTTCTGCCAGGAGGAGAAAAAAAAAGCCCTTCCGTGAGGGAGGAATTTGACTTTACAGCATGATGGAGGCTATGCCTGAAAGATGTGATGGATTTCTCTTGCTCTGTTCAAGACATGTGGAAAGATGGCCGTGCCTGAAAAGAATAATTAACATCAGAGCAGGCGCTGACAGATTGACAGCAGGATTGCCATGTTCAGTTAGGGTCACCTCATGATTGCCTCAACAAATCATTTCTAACACAAGGTCCAACCAGGGAAGGAGGAAAAAAGCTTAAGGCACTCACAACGAGAGTGTTGACAAATAACCACAATGAGTTTGCAGCCCCTTAGAAATGAACGAGATGTATTTGGCATAACTCAGTGCAGACCGCAGCCTTCCCCCCCCCCCCCATGTCAGGAGTCATGCTTGGGCAACACCCTAAATGCCCAATAAAATCTGGCATAAAACAAAATACCAAGTTTAAGCCAAATAAAACTTGTTCGTCTCTAAGGCACCACAGGTCTCTGCCGATGTTCTGCAACAGGCACATGTCGCTGCTCCACTGGGAATTTTAGGAAACAGCATCTTTGACACTTCCCCCCCCCCCCTTCTCTTTTAGAAAATATTCTGCTGTTGGGATTACAGATTTTGTAATTACAGAGTTATAACAAGGTGAGATTGGAGAGAGACTGCTGTAGCCATACAAAAGGGACTGACAGAAAGTAGAGAGATTTATGAGTTTCGTGCCCACTAACTTCTGCAATTCCAAGAAAAAGAATGGGTTTCCATTACTTTACTCTTTGACCCAACTAGGAATCCATGCAAAGTGCTGCAAATTTTGCAGATTGCCAAAATCAACCTAAGGAACTGTTTTTTGTGGTGCAGGAACACAAGATGGATGCCTCTGAATGCTAGAGAAAGCTTTCCCCCAAATGGCTTTGCCTTTTCAGTGGTGAGGCCACATCCAGCAGAGTGTCCAGTATCCATACACAACCCTCAACTTTGATAGGTGAGCGGCTGTACTGAAAACATGTCAATGCTATATAACGTGGGGATCTTTTATAACTGAACTTTATATTTCAGTTACATTTTTAGCTTCACTTCCTACTTTAGAGAGGTGCACAGTAGAGCATGTTTGATCATTTTGCCTACAGATCTGACAATATGTTCTGTTTCCCCGGGGAACCGAGTTTGTCTGCACATCCTGTTCTCTTCAGTAGTGAAAAAGCAATAGCAATAATTCTTGTTCAGATTGCTTTCTTGTACAAAAAACGTGTTCATCAAAATATGTATTTTCTAAAGGACTTAGCACTGTTCTGTTTTGTTGGGGTTTGTGTATGTGTGTGTGTGTTTTAGTGATGAACGCAACAACGTTGTTTCTTTTGTTAAGTAGTACAAAGTACTGTAATTGAAAACAATGCTTATGTTCAACCACTGTGGGGCATCATATACAACCTTTCCCCTTTTGTTTAATACAACTCCACAACCACCACACCTTAAGACTATTTAATGCAATAGAATAAATCAGAAAAGGCTTTAGAGGACACACTGCGTTTTTCCAGTTTCCGAAAGCAATTGTGATGTCGTCAATGAAAAGAGACAATTAGATTTTGCAGAGGAACCTATCTGGAAAATTATCGATTACTAACATACTTTTCTGTTTTTTCTCATGATGACTGTTGATGTTAGGTGCTCTCTCTGCTCTCACAGAAATATATATATATATGGTAAGCCGCCTAGAGACCTTTGGGTAGAGTGGGTGGCATAGAAGTTAAATAAAATAAAATTAAAAAAATAAATAAATAAATAATTATTATTATTATTATTTATTTAATTTATATCCCGCCTATCTAGTCGTGGTGGACTACTCTAGGCGGCCGAGTAGTTATAAATATATAACTTCTAGGAATATTTAGAAATGTTTTTCAATAGTGGATTCATTACGTCTTGCTCTATCAGACAGTTTCTTTCAATATCTTTAGTCAATGTGATTCGCTTTAATTGGTGAAATGTTATGAAGATTTCTTTTCCAAATGGTAAAAATGCAAAACAGGCCATAAAGAGGCAGCATGTCACCAATCACCGTTCTTTATTTATACAGTATTTCCTGTATCCGAGGTATCTCATGCGCTTCATCTACTTGTGAGCCTCACACATGTAATCTGAGTAAAAGTCCACAGCCAGGCGGGCTGATTTTATGTTCATCCATGCCCATTTGTGTTATTTTGAACTCATAATCCTTTGGGGAAAATTTAATGGCGACCGCAAAGGCCTGATAGCTTGACTCTTCCTGACCTAATAATTCACCAAACAATAAACAATACTGATTAACCAACGAAGACATTCACTTAAAAATAATTCTATAAACAGGTGTGGTTCTCCTGGCTTCCTGCCCTAGCAGCATTGGAAGCCTCTAAAAGTGCATTCTGTCCTCCAGGGAAAGCCTTTTTGTAACTGCCCTCCAACACTTTTGGGCTGAGGCGGGGGGGGCGCATCATCTGAGGGCCCAGAAACTGGTTCCCCCCCATGTCTGGGACTCTGAAGAACCACATTTCCTTCCACCATGACCTGCAACGACCCTCCAAAAACATTCCTCAGAAAATGGTGTTGCACCTTCAGAAACCTCAACCACTGCCCTCAAGCAGCAGATTTTGCAGTACCAGTGTATTTTTGCCATCTATCCATGGCATGGATCCTCATGAATTTTTAACGTATGCTCATCTCCAAATCATTGCCCATTTCCATTTCCTTGGTTGTGGCACTTTTGTGAGAGGTTGGACTGTAAGCTTCTTTGAAGTGGCAAATTTTCTCCCCACTTGTACTCTGCAAAGAGCTGTCCATGGAATGCTCATGGTGTTGATGATAAAAATGAGGCTTGCCAGGTCTCAGAGAATGAGCTGCTGTGACAGGAAATGGCTGGGCTCCCCTGAATATCCAGGCCAGGCAAACAGATGTGAGGAGCCGTGGTGGATATACTTGCTTAGGAGCTCAGACAGGGAACGTACAATGCCTAGCTCATTCCCTCACACATGTATGGAGAAATATTATGTTCCCAATTCCTGTGACATGACAGGGCCCCACACCATGATTTCAGCAAGACCCACCCCAGGCATTGGGCCCCAGATATAATGGGGGGATGAAGAAGGTAATCCCATGACAGCCCCTGATAAACAAGACAACACTTCAAAACCATTCCGGAAAAATTCTTTTATTGGTTTTGGAAAGGAGGCTAAACGAGTATCCTCAGCAGAGACAAAGGCCTGGTTCAGCTCCAGCAGGACGCCTGCCTTCTGGTCCCTCGCTTCCCCCTGGGGAAGAGAAAGCTTCAGGCACTGCAAGAGAAAGAGAGAGAAAAACAACTAAGGGGCAAGCTCATCCACTGCTGTCAACCGGCTTCAACCTAGGCGTATCCACCGACTAATGTTCTGGCAACTTCATCCCAAATTTCCACCTGCCAGCATCCACTGGCTTCCACCTGGAATATCCACCTGTTCACCTCTTCCATTCCACTTCTCTACCCAGCCTCCACCAGCCCTCAAATGCTTGGGCCACACTCACGCCCCAGCGACATCCTCACGGAATGCCAGCCAGCCCATTCACACACACATTGATAAACACAGGCACAAACCAGCCACTCCCCCTGACACCACATACCTTCACTCCTCCAGCCACACACACATACACCTGGGCTTCCATCCACCGATATCTACCAAGCTTCCCCAAGCTGGTTTCAGGTGGCTAACGTCCACCACCGGCTTCATCCACCAACCTCTACCGGCCTCCACCTTGCAGCCTCAGCCAGCTTCTGCGGGGAGATTCCACCAGCTTCTGTCTGCCAATGTCCACCGACTTCCCCCGGGTCCATCGCCGACATCAGCCAGCTTCAAGCCACCGATCTCTGCCAGCCTTGAGCTGTTTACTTGCTAGCCCACTTAACAAGTTCCTCTGCTTTCGTGCGAGAACTTGCCTTGGGCAGAAGGGCTGGGTCCCCTGTAGCCACTCCCTCTGCCAGACTGCCCTCTGGCCACTGGCCTCCCTTCTGGTCTCCTGCCCTGCCCAGCAAGCCCCTTTTATCTGCCAGCAGAGAGGTGGGGCCCCTGTGAGGTCACAAAGACCCAGGAGAAAAGGGGTTGGGTTCCCAAGGCAACAGCAGCAGCACTCTTTGGATTGGCTGAGTCCGGAAGGTGATGTCAACAGTCCCTCTGATCATGTGATTCACCCACAAAAACTTGCACTTTGCGTGATTTTTTAAAATATTTTTTATTAGTGGCCTATAAATGTATCCCCTGTCACCAGTCCCTCTGATGGATAAATCTCTCTGTGTTGGCCTTCTGACAGGATTCTAGGCTGGTGCTCCAAAAAATTATCTTCCAGCATTTGCACCAAAAAGAACTTTCCTAGGCCCTGAGTTGGGGTGGGGGAATGAAAGTAATAAATGAATAAGGATGGGGACAGTCACACAATGCAGCCTTTGGCCCTTTTGGGTTTTTTGTTGTTGTTGTTGTTGTTGGGTTCACTATCGCTGCCTCAGAGACATGGTTCGTAATTCCCCTCCCCCCAGCCTTGTGTGGGTGTTTACAGGGCATTTGGGAGTCTTGAAGTCTGGAAGCAGGCTGCCGTTGGTCCCCCCCACTAAGTTGGTTTATTCCCCACAGCTTGTAAACCTACTCTTTACAAGCATAATTCATTCATTTTTAATGATTCATTGCTTCAGCTCATTAGAGTGTTTTTTTTTTTAAAATATATACAGTTATATTTTCCTTTCCTTTCTGTTTCCTCTGGTGGGGGTCTTAACATTGCTGAGACAATGGTAGAAAGTCCTGTAAATTCCTGCCAAATGCCTCTAAAATTTCCTTTACAAAGTAACTGGGAAATGCTCCTGATCACAATGAGAAAGTAACTTTTTCTAGTTTGTGATATTACTTTTGGAATGTAACTTCATTATGTCCTAATTAAAACAACAACAACAAACCCATGCATATATAACTTATGTTACTTTTAAATACCTGTTGATACTTGCCAGAATGTCTCCCTGATGAAAGACCTACCTGTCCCACCTGCTCTTCACGGTCCAGGTTGTCAAAAGCAATAACACAAGGACAGTCAAAAGAGCAAACACCAGAAACCAGGCTTTCTTGGTTGTGGCCCCACATCTCTGGAATGAACATCTGTGAGGGTTCAGTGGTTACCTCAGGCTTACCAGACACAAACACCGGAGGCGCGTGATCTTGAAAAACAGAACTGGGGTTTATTGGAACATCAAATAAAGAAGAATCAACATTAAACTTGTCAGTATTCTTTTCTCTTGCCACCAACGGGTCAAACGAGAGTGTCCACGCTTCTTGTAAAAAGGGGTTGAAACTCAGGTCATACCAAGGTCCCTTGGAGAACGGGTTAACTTCACCTGGTCCTTTCGCCTCAATGTCCACCTCGATTAAGGGTAAGGTCTCCTCATCTCCCCTCTCCGGGTCGAAGGGGTTGCCTCCCTCAGAATAGGGGTCCCAGGGTCCGGTGAATACCTCCTCCGGTGAGCCTCCTCCAGACGCCATGCTCTCCTTTCCCTCTCTTCTCTCTCTACTTTCTCCTTTTCCTCCCTCAAAAGCCTCCTCCACTCTTTAGCCTCTGTTTCTCCCCAATAAGATGGTCTGGGGGGCAAACCTCTTCTTCGGTAATCTGCCTCTTCCCGAGGCACTCTGACCGTTTCACATCTCCCTGTCCAGGGATCCTCTATCCAGATTAATTCCCAACCCCCGGTTATCTTGTCTTTTCCATCCCTTAACTCTCCAAGCCCCGCCTCTACTAACGGTCACTCCTCCACCCGGGTTCCCGCCTTTTCTATCCTGGTCTGGGTAGCTACCGACATCTTCTTTACCCCCTGTTCCAAATCCCCAGTGTCTACACCCTGATGTTTGAATGCAATGCGAGTAGTCGTGGATGCTGTCTGAGTCTCCTTCTCTCTTTTAACTGAGGACGACACTCTGGCGAGGACTTCGATCGCCTCGCCTCAGGTCTCACAACGTCTAGCAGAGGTTTGCCAGGCAGGTTCCCTCACAGTCTTCGAGAAGTCAGCAAAAACAGAACCGTTTAAAGCTGCCTTTTATTAGTGATCGTACTTGTGATGTCCAAAGTCATCTTAAATTCTTTTTATTTAAAGGATAAATTAGCTAGTCAGTGGTTAGTTGGTTAGTTGCTTTGTTTGTTTGATTCATTGATTGATTTGTCTGTTGATTCATATTTGTATATTGTTTGCATTTATTTTTTCTGCTTGTGTGCTTTGTTGTACAAGTGCATTGCACTAAGGCGGCAGTAAGTAAGTAAGTAAGTAAGTAAGTAAGTAAGTAAGTAAGTAAATAAATAAATAAATAAATAAATAAATAAATAAATAAATAAATAAATAAATAAATAAATAAATATGCTACTTCCAAGCTTTACACACTTCTGGAACCCTTGGGGTCCACCCTGACTTTGCTAGTAGTCCCTCTTGTTTAAGGATGCTGCCCCTTTAGCTATGGAAAGAGCATCGCCGGCTGGCTGCCCAGGTGTCAGAGAATAGGAAGCATGTTCAGATTTACACTGTCATCTAGCGCGATCAGACATTCAGAGTCAATGTCAGAACAACATGGGGTTGTTTTCTTGACACACACACACACACACACACTGACCCACCTCAACTAGAAACATTTTAATATCCAACATTCCTGGCTTTTTAGTCTGCTCTATAATTTTGAAATCCTTGGCAATCCATCAACAATGAAGCAACGATGCTCAGGCCAAACAGAAAAAGCAGACACTGAGAACCTAAGCGTTTGAAAGAAAGTACTTAATTAAATGATGTGCATTTAATGAAGCACATCATCTATTAGCCCTAAGGACACCACCAGAGAAGGGGACAGCTGCTTGGTCCGATGACACTTCCATATGCCCCAGCCACTAGAGGCCAACATGGACAGGGTAACAGTATGGAAAACCCATGTGCCTTGTAGTTCAGATTCATGATGAACAGGGAGTCCTACCAGATCATGTCCCGCTCGTGCATTTCCCATAAGCAAATTAATTGGCTGCTGTGTGAACAGAATGGCAGACTATGTAAAATTTCAGCCTGATCCAACATGGCTCTCCTTTACACCTTAGAGCCTTTCTACTGAGAAATTTCCCAAGTGCATTTAGTTAGACTGTTATCAGACAACTAAAATGGAGCACAAGTAATCATCTCAGTCTGTGTGACTGGGTGGGTACAATTAATCCCAATCTTATTTTCGAACGTGCTAATATTCCCCTTCCTCAGATATTGGGATGCTACCTCAAGCACCAATCTACTTATATGATTTTGAAATTAACTGAAATTTAGCATTAAAGAACTAATACATCAGTTGTATGGATGTGGGGGTGGGGTCTGCCGCACCTGATCGGCATCCAGCAGCAAATATTATTAGCCAGGTAAGACATTTGAGGAAGTCAGATTGCCTTTTTCTTTCTTTCTTTCTTTCTTTCTTTCTTTCTTTCTTTCTTTCTTTCTTTCTTTCTTTCTTTAATGTGAGGGAGCTGAGGGGAAAAAAACACATAATGTAAAGTTAAGGCTGCAACTGAACTCCACAGGATTTACTTCCCAGTAGTCAGGTATATACATATGCTGTAAATAAAGAGGGAGGACACAGCCATGAGATCCTGATCAAAATCCAGAAAAGTGCTGCATAACACACACACACACACACACACACACACACACACACACACACACACACACACACACACACACACACACACACACACACACACACACACACACACCAAAAACTACATTCAGTAAAACTTGTTTGCAATGTTCTGGAACAATATCAAAGTTTGTTCAGATTCAGTGTAGTTTTACGATTTATGCCGCAAGACACACTCTCCACCCTATCTCATGTAGCTTATAATAATAATAATACTAATAATTAAAATTTTATTGTTGTAATTAGCCCAGTAATTACATCAGAAGATCCTTAAAACTGGCTCAAGGAGGGAATGCTGGTTCAAATTGTGTGTGTTTGTGTGTGTAAATTTAATCAAAGTGATGCAGTGCAGCAGCAATGATCTAGCACAGTAAATATATGTATATAAAACAATTCCACTTCCCCTGCCACTCTGACAAGAAGTAGAGGAAGTGATCAGTTTGCTGATATCCTGAGATGGCTTGCTCATTAAGCCATTTCGCAATGCTGAAAACTGACAGCAGAAAGAGCTTTAAGTTTAAGCTTGCCTTCCTGGTCCCTTTTCAGTAATTGCAGGTGCTGAAAACAGAACAAACTTGAGTGAACCTACAAGTACCAAAAAATTAAAAAAGAAGAAGAAGAAGTGACTGACAGGGGCTCAGAAAGGTGCAGGTAGGAGCACTCTGGGGATGGATTGGTGCCATCTAGCAATTATGTTGTCTGATTGCTTGAAAAAAAAGAGCAAACCAACCCATCCCCACAACGCACCAAACAGCAGAACAAATTCCTGTCTGATCAAGCCCTTATACCTCAATGAAAACTCCATTTAAAAGAGAGAGAAAATGTCAGAGGTAATTAATGTTTCAAAATGAAGGACAGACTTTTAGTTTGGGGAAAGGCTGGCATGAAGTTTAATAATTACATGCTATCAATTAAATAAAAATAATGTGCTGTCAGACTGGTGACCCTCCCATGGTATTCCAGGGTAGGAACTACACATTTCAGGTATAACTCTTTGGTTTCACATATCCTCCTGCTTTAATGGGGACTATCCGCACGTCAGGTGACATGGTGGCGCTGCGGGTTAAACCGCAGAAGCCTCTGTGCTGCAGGGTCAGAAGACCAGCAGTCGTAAGATTGAATCCACGTGATGGAGTGAGCTCCCGTCACTTGTCCCAGCTCCCGCCAACCTAGCAGTTCGAAAGCATGTAAAATTGCGAGTAGATAAATAGGTACCAACATGGTGAGAAGGTAATGGCGTTCCATGTCTAGTCGTGCTGGCCACGTGACCACAGAAGAGTGTCTTTGGACAAAAAGGCTGGCTCCATGGCTTGGAAACGGGGATGAGCACCGCCCGCTAGAGTCTGACATGACTGGACTAAATGTCAAGGGGAACCTTTACCTATCCCCTTAAAGTTGGGCCTCTGTACCACCAGCACTGGGACTGGGGAAGCCTCGTCAGCTTGCTGCAGAAGGAAATAAAGGAACTGCTGCAGCCGCCCACCCCCTCCCCAGCAAAAAGTCAACTGGCTAGTGCTGAGGGTACTGGGAAACTTTCCCAGCACTGGCTGGGCTGTGGCCCCTGTCCCTGCCTCAGTGGCAGCACAAATATTTCTACTCCACCCACCCCCTCTTCTCAGGAAAAGAGCAAATCCGGGCCAAGCTCAAAGCAGAACAT
This sequence comes from Pogona vitticeps, assembly GCF_051106095.1. Lineage (NCBI taxonomy): Eukaryota > Metazoa > Chordata > Lepidosauria > Squamata > Agamidae > Pogona > Pogona vitticeps. The sequence continues at coordinate 128,640,601 of NC_135783.1, forward strand.
GGGGCAGGGGTGTGGGGTCCTCACTGGAGAAGAATCCCAAGTGGTTAAAGTGGAGGGGCTGCAAGCAAATGTAAGGCAGGGGTGGGTGGGTGAATGTGTGTTCATATGTGTGAATGAGGAGGAGGGGTCATCCTGTACTCTGAAGGCAGAAAACAGTGCAGGCTCTTCCTGGGGTTGGCACTGAGATACACATACACACCCCACACATTTTCTGTGCCTAACTTTTTTGTCCTGCCAGGCGTGCCTCCTAAGGTTGCCACCCTCACTATGAGGCTTCTTTTTTCCCCTTGCAAATAATTATCATGTTTATGTTTTCTTGGGAAAGCCGGGTGATGGTGGGGAGTTGGGGTGGACACTCATTCTCATGCTAGCTGGTGCCTTACTAGCCCCACTTTTAAAAACAGAAGAGAAAACCACCACCACCACCATCCCCTTGAGGGACAAGGCTCCGTCTGCTTTGGGGGAAAAGATACAAGGCTGCCAGTAGCCATGACCCCTCCTAGCTGGGACAGAGGGGCTTTGTGTGGTTTCAAAACGGTGGCAACCTGCCCTTTTGAAAACTGCCCTAGGACTCAGGCTGTGGACAATGACTGATACTGCTGACAGTGCAGTGTAACGGCACCTCGATCCAGAGTACTGAGAGATGGTGCACCAACCGGTCTTCCCTTGGGAGTGTGTGAACTGAGTTCCTCCTCGTCATTTTTTCAGACACTTTTACCTCTCCAAGCCCAATTGCAGAGTGCTTCGCAAAGCAGGACAGAATGTCCCACGAGAGAATCACACTCCTATTTTTGGATTTCAGGAATGTTCCTGGGAATCATGCTAAGTTATCTGGTAGCATCGTTCCCCTCGGGGCTTTCTGTCCAGATATGCAAAATGTTCAACAGCCCAGCTTGGAGGTCCTGCACTACTTTGTTTCAGAGAAAAAGACTAGAGGAAAAAGAGATCCCTTGGATGAGACTCTCCAAAGCAGCCCACCCTATCATTCACCTGCCTGTACATTATGGATGACCTTACCTGGTTAAGAGAAGAAGAAAAAGAAGCACGCTTGAATGCTTCCCTGCAGCAATGTTTTTGAGATGCCCTGCAAACAGCATCCCTCCCTCCAAAGCTACCCATTTCTAACAGGGCACAGTAATGTGCGCCCATATCCTCCACTTGTTTAAGTGATGGCATCCAGAACATGGCAAGGGATGTTTCTGTTTCCAATCTTGTTTGATTTGGGAAATTAAGCTGGACTGGGCTGGGTTAGCATTTGGATGGGACATTACTAGGGAATACAACCGATCACCAGGAAGGACAGAGAACAAATCCTGCCTGAAATCCTAGAACAGCTGTTGCCAGCCAGAATCGACAATATTGGCCTAGACTGATCAAAACTCGGACTCCATGCAAGGCAGGTTCCTGTATTGTTGTATAACTTCTGGAATGTCCCGTTTCTGCCAGCTCTGCTCTAAGAAGCTTGGGCTGTTTTCCTATCTAAAGTCTAAAAGACAAGTGGCACACTCTTTGAAGCTGCCTTATTCTGAGCATAAAGACTGTTGGTCCATCTATTTCAGTACTGACAGGATGGATGGTGGGCATCCAGTGGTTTTGGACAGAAATCTTTCCCAGTCCTACCAGGAGAAACTGGTGGTTGAACTTGGGATCATCTTCATGCAGAGCACATGCTCTGCCATTTAAGGGATATGAAATGACATAGTCTGGCCTGGAATAAGGCACCATCTTCCTATGTCTCTGTGTTCCCACCTGGAATTATGTACAGCTTTTTGTTCTATTGTGTCTGGCTGAATAGCTCAGCCTTCTAGCCCCATGCCATCATTGTGGTTCCCCCCACCCCCACCCTATTGCCTGCTCCACAAAGATTTCTGAAGATGATGGGCACCTCAGCTCTGGAAGCCTCTCCGCAGAATTTTAAAGCCCAAAGTTGAGAGAATCATTATCTTGGAAAAGTCATACGGGTCTTTCCAATGATGGTTCACGAGCAGGGCAAGGAGACTCCCCCTGGAAATGTGGGGCATGTCCTATCCCAGTCCACCAGCACCAGCACCCCCAATCAATTCTGCTTTTCAGAAAGTCACCTTCCATTCCTAGACTGTGAAGGTAAAAAAGCAAGGCAGGGATAAGCCTAGCATGCTCGCCATCCATGTACATTTATTTTGTACAGTTTAATGTTTATTTGTTTATTGTTTTAACTTGTGCTAGAGCACCCTCTGGGCAGTTTACGGCATAATTATTCATGGAACACCCTGCTCCCTAGCGAGCCGGATACTCAGTTTACTAACAATAGAAGGCTGGAAGGCTATGCACAGTTCATGCATTGACTCACCGTGGGTGTGTGTGTGTGTGTATATACAGTATATATGCCTGCATCTATGAGGCGTCTTGGTCTATCCATGCGAGAAAGCTCTCCCAAGGGCTCTCTATACTCAAGGTCAAGAACCAGCCTGGGAGATCAAATTACCTGATCTTGCAAATGAAGAGGTGAGGAGGGAACTGTCAGGACTGGTAACCCAAGGCAGCTGCCAGACCTTCTGTAGGAGACAAAAGACTCTCTTGCTTCCTTGTCTGAGTTGCAATTTGGCTCTCACAAGAAATCTCTCATCAAACAACTCGGATTCTCCTTTTCTTGTTCTTTCTCTTCTACTTTGCTTACTGATTGTGCATCGCTCTGGGCATAAAACCTCCTCAGGGGATTATATTTGTCCACATTCTTGGCTTAACACTGCACCTGATTTGTGATTTAATAACTTCCAAGAGTGTAGTGAGTAGTGGATGCCTCCCCTCTGTTTGCCTGGTTTTCAACTCCTCCCAAATCGAAATCCTAAATATAGGAGGCTGATGCCAAATTCAGTTTTAATGTGCCCACCCATGCTTCTTTCTCTGTAGTCCTTTAATTTATATCATTTTTTTTTCAACTTCCAGGTATAGTTCTAAGAATTAGGAGCCAGGAAACATCATTAGGCAATCATGGGAAAGGAAAGGAAAGGAATCCATCAAACAATGGGTCTTTTTGGAAGGACAAATTATCCAGATCTGGGGGATTTACTAGATATTTATCTTGGAATTTATTAAATGAGAAGTTAATTCCCTCAGCCCCAGGGAAAGCCCACCTGGCAAACCTTTGGTTATTTGAGGAAGGTTTTTTGGGATCTGCTGTAGACTACAGGTGGGCACACATTTGAGAGGAAAAATCTACACTAAGGATATTGTTTGTTTATTTTTAAGAATGTTCGCTTTAATGTTCAGGGGGTGTGGTGGCGCTGCGGGCTAAACCGCAGAAGCCTGTGCTGCAGGGTCAGAAGACCAAGCAGTCGTAAGATCGAATCCACACAACGGAGTGAGCGCCTGTCACTTGTCCCAGCTCCTGCCAACCTAGCGGTTCGAAAGCATGCAAATGCGAGTAGATCAATAGGGACCACCTCGGTGGGAAGGTAACAACGTTCTGTGTCTAAGTCGCACTGGCCACGTGACCACGGAAGATTGTCTTCGGACAAAACGCTGGCTCTATGGCTTGGAAATGGGGATGAGCACCGCCCCCTAGAGTCGAACAAGACTGGAGAAAAATTGTCAAGGGGAACCTTTACCTTTACCTCCAGAGAAGAGAGGGATGTTACAAAACAGAATACATTGCTTCTCCGCCCCCTTATATTACACCCAATATTGTTTGCTTAAAGGTAAAGGTAAAGGTTCCCCTTGACAATTTTTTTTTTGCTTTAATGTTGGGCCTTTTGAGAAGACAATGATAGGTCATTATGCCATTCAATACTGGAGGGCTTCTTATGGCACTCAGCAGGTTACAAATGATCTGCTCCTCCCCCACAGAACATAACAATGAAAGTACTTTGTGGGGAGACAGAGAGCTTGACAAAGTTTCTTACTTCAGGGTGCAGGCTCTAGAACACCTCAGCAGGAGATTCTGGGAGCTTTTGTCCAAAAAAGTACCTGTTTAGATTCAGATTGATCTGTCATCTTTGCTTTTCTTCTGCACAGTTCTTCAATATAGTATTTCCAACTTCACTTTATCCTGGTCAGGTAACATATCCCCTTGCCCCTCCCCATTTATTGTTCATTATAATAGATATCTTTGTTCCTGTACATCAGCTGGTTAAATGTTACATTTAGGATCTTCACCCTTATTCCACCATTTTTACTTTTGCTTCTTCTCTGCAATTATGAATTGTAATGGTTGCCTCAGTCATCAGCTGAGATTTTTCTTTTATTTTGATTATAGGAACAGCCTTTCTGCACTCTTCCCTGATAATATATTTGGTTTTATCCAACAGACCTGGTTCTTGGTTAAGTAAGACAAATCTTTACAGACTTCAACTTCTTCAGAACTGTTACTTAAATTTTTGCACTAAATTTATTTTATTCTTCTCCTTCAGCTTTATCCTTTTTTTTTTTTACAATTCTTGACCTCCCCCCCCAAAAAACCCCCACTTTTCCATCTTCTAACTATATAGTTACTTTTAACAAGGAATAGGTGATACTTTTAATGGTTTAATTGACCATAACTAAAATAGAAAATAAAGCAAGTTTTCCTCACAAGGCTGTGCTTGTGAGGAAAGGGTGTGGTTTCAGTCCCCTCTTCAGCCATTTCTCTAAACAAAAGATGGCCAGAACTCTGCCCCCCACTTATCCTTTCCCCGTTAACCATCTTGCAGACTGCATTGTACAGCTATCTCCATTAAAAAAAAATCCTACACCTGGCCCCCAACAGCAGCCATGAAACTTTTTGGAACTTTAATATAAACATGTCATATTGGAGCTACCCACAAGAACTTGGTGCACAGCCTGAGGATGATGAATTATCATTGAAAGCTCACTTTAATTTTTTTGTTTTATTTTCTTAATGGTCCAATAAAGATATCACCTGTTCTTGCATTTGTATTGTTTTGGGAACCATGCAGCCTTGTCCTGATTTTTTCTAACTATATATTTATTTGAGTCATATGTTTACCATACGGTCTACAATCTACTGGAGAATTTGGTTAATTCATTTTATAGTTAGCAGACTATCAGGTACAAACAACAGCTGCACAGAAAAAGTGTGAGAGAATAATTTAAGTCTCACAATGACTAGGACTTTATGTGTTAAAAAATCACTCTGGAAGCATTTTAAGTGAACAAAAGATATTATTGCAGTGGTGCCTCACTTGAGGACATTAATCCGTTCCAGCGAAATCGCTGTCAAGCGAAAGTAAAAAGCCCATTAGAATGCATTAGAAACCTGTTAACGCTCTAATGAGCGAAATACCTCATTGTAAAGTGAAGATCCTCCATAGGGTGGCCATTTTCTGCTCCCTGTAGAGCAAAGACTCTGCCCCTAACACAGCGGGGAGCCATTTTGCACAGTGGATGGCCATTTTGGAAACCCGACAATCAGCTGTTTTGATCGTCGTTAAGCAAAAAATCGGTTCCCAAAGCAGGGAACCGATCATCGTAAAGCAGATTTCCCCCACAGACACATTGTTTTGCGATCGCAAAAACCTCATTGTACAACGGATTCGTCATACGTTGAGGTAATCGTCAAGCGGGGCACCACTGTACTTACAATTGCTGTCTATAGTTACAGTCAGTAAAATAATAGGAAAATGGGTCCTGCATGCTTCCTACATGCTTGGAGACCTTCTTAGCCTCTTGGTCAGGCAGCAAAATATCTTGGGGCAGCCCAGTCACCAATGTAGACTTTTAGACTGTATTTCTGGACTACGTCTGTCTTTGCTGTCCATATTACAAGAGTATTATGCTCAACAATTAAAGTGTCGTGCTACACACAACAGTCCTAATGTGCTTCCCATTCATTAATTTTTGCATAAGTGCTTCACTTGCATTGAATAGCATTACTATAGTTTTAGGAAGACAGAAAGCAAGTGCTAATTTTTTTTAAAAAAAGTCCTGCTCTTTGTTTAATTAACCTTGAAAGATTGGCCTTTGGATTTTGCTGAAGCTTAACAGGCCTCTATAGTTCTATTCACTGAAATCTGAAACAACATTATGGTCAAGACTCTGAATTCCACTCAATTTAACAAGAGTGTTTTCTGTGTCAGCCTGTCTCCCATCCCGTACAGTATTTTGTTCTATCAGAGTGGAAAGGGGCATACCAGGGAGCAGCACTACACCTGCGTTCCTGACTTTGACTTTGCCTTGTTCAGCTTTCCAGTGTTTCATGGCCATTTGGCTCAGAGAGGCAGGTGGCACAAGGCAAAAGACATGCTTGCCCTTTTAACGACAGACTCCCGACACTTGGCTGTCTACTGTGGAATATTACATTTTTCATTGTGCCTCGTGCTGGTGTCTCAAGTATCAAAAGTCATTTATTGTACTCCTCTAATTATGCTCAGCCTTGGTAACTCCTCAAAGGCTCTATGCAAACAATATGTGTTTCCATCTTTTTTTTCTATTTATGCGTCTGGGTATATATCAAAGTACAATATATGTACCTTGAGAAATATCTGCAATTCTGTATACAGTGGTGCCCCACTTCATGATTATCCTGTTTGACGATGAAATCGCTTGACTATGAGGTTTTTGCAATCGCTATAGCGATCGCAAAACGATGATTCAATGGGGTTTTTTTGTTTTACGACAATTGGTTCCCTGCTTCGGGAACCGGTTTTTCGCATTACGATGATTAAAAACAGCTGATCGTTGGGTTTTCAAAATGGCTCCCCGCTGTTTTCCGGACCTATTTCCTATGGAGGATCTTTGCTGGATGAGCAGGAATTTTCCCCATTGGAATGCATTGACCGGTTTTCAATGCATTTCAATGGTTTTTTTTACTTTGGCTCGATGACGATTTCGCTTAACAGCAATTTTAATGGAACACATTATCGTCGTCAAGCGGGGCACCACTGTATTATCTGAAAGCACTACACTTTTGGTTGGGTATGTAGGTGAAATGTTCAGGTTTACTGTTAAGGGTGGGGGCCAAACAGAATCTCCATTTTCTCCTGCTGTTTCACAGTGTGATTATTTGTGCTTGGAGCATCGTTCCAGCCAGCATATTCCAAGACAAGATACCAACCTGGGAGGCTGGTGACTCATCTTGTGTTAAGCAATCAGGATGGATTAGGTTCTCCTTACATATTGCCAGTTCTGCTGCCTGACCTGATACAGGTCTGATATTGGGCAAACTGGATTTCTGTCTTGCTGGACTTTGACATCTATTCAGAGATCACCTCCTCTGGAATGACTTGTCCCTTCATGGCTTTAGATGTCATGGCTATTTCTTGGCTTCTAGTCAGCATGCCGTCAGCCCAGCCCATCACAGAATAGTCTCCATCCAGTTTTCCCAGATGGGCTGGAAGATGGTAGCCTAATAATGGGCCACGTGACTCTAACCTCCTTGTCAGGGCTGAATTGCCTCCTCTCAGTGTTCAGGTTTCCATCGGCATTTCTCCTTCACAAGGTGAAGGAGAAATTTAATTTAATTTTCTCTTCCTTATCTATCTTTCATTTATGATTTTTGGTATGTTTTGTTAATAACCGATGTTTAGGTTTTACTTTATTATAATTGTATATTTTTTGTTGCTAGCCGCTCAGAGTGGTATAAACATACCAGATGAGCAAGATATAAATCAAATAAATAAATAAATAAATAAATAAATAAATAAATAAATAAATAAATAAATAAATAAATAGAACCAATTAAAATGATTTCTCTCCGCCCCATACTCTTTTCCAGCCACTTTCAGTTTCGGTTTTAGGGTTAGCAGTCCCAAATTACATGGCAAAATTTCGGGGATTACCTAAAGGAAATTCTCTAAGGACCTGCTGAATTCATATGTTTAATATTTTCCTTTGCTGCCTTACCAAATATAGCAGATAAGAGATGACCAGCCAGGCCCAAGAATCTGAAATTTCTCCCTGAGAGAAGGTGTGGCCCTTGTTAAGAAGGTGTAAACTGACCGCTTCTGAAGCTGGAGTAGGGCACAAATTGTAGGTCAGAGGGTCATATCCCCTCCCTGGCCAACAGGCTTGGAAGAACAGTGCATTTGTGGGTCCAGTTCAAATCTTTAAGTCTGCAAGGTTTGTAGAACCATGACACCTGCAATATCCCCTTCTCTGTTACATATTTAAAGATGTCCTCTTTAAATGCACCACTCCACAACTATTTGAAGAAAAAGACTTGGATGAAGAGGATATGGTTAGTTATTTGTAGGATTTAAATTAGTTTTAATAAAGTTTAGACTTTGTAAAAGTTACACAATGCAGCCTTCCAATATGTGAGCATGTGAACATCTACTGTGCTAGCTACAGATTTTAAATTTGAATTTTTTTTCAAATAGATGAACTTCTTCCAGCCTTACATTGGGAAATGCTTTTTGAAATGAAGTCACGTAACCATATGTTGAGGGATGTTTTATGTTTTATACTTGAGGAATAAGATAGATTAGGATAGGAATTAGATTGTAAACTGGAAGACTACAAATTCAATAAAAAATAAATCTGCATAATCTTAGATTCAATAAAGAACTTGCAGGAACTGGACTCCATGATGCATAGGATCCTTTCCAGCTCTGCAGTTCTAAGAATATTATTTATCTAAGATTATATAGCTGTATACACTTCCAGGAATGACTAGCATACAGAAGTCCTTAAGCAAAATGTTTCTGCTTCTGTCTTCTACAGTTGCTCTGGTAAAAGTATGCTGTTTCCCAGATGGCGGTAATATTGATTAACTACATCTCTCAATAATAATTATAAAAACTGTGTGCCGTCAGGTCAGTTCTGAGTTATGACAACCCGTTCCAGGATTTTCTAGGTACAGTAGACAATATTCAGAAGTAGTTTATGATTGCCTTCTCCCTGGGGCCCTCTGGAACTGTGCAGTTTGCCTGAGGCCACAGAGGCTAGTTTTTCTTTTGGGAGACACAATAAGGAACAGAACTGCCAAATTCTGGCTCCACGGCCGGACCTAACACACTGAATCTATCTTGCATCTCTCAAATAGATCCTGAAAGACCTTCATTGAGGTACTGATTAGTTCCCGTTAGATAGATAGATAGATAGATAGATAGATAGATAGATAGATAGATAGATAGATAGATAGATAGATAGATAGATAGATAGATAGATAGATAGATAGATAGATAGATAGATAGATAGACAGACAGACAGACAGACAGACAGACAGACAGACAGACAGATAGATAGATAGATAGATAGATAGATAGATAGATAGATAGATAGATAGATAGATAGATAGATAGATAGATAGATAGATAGATAGATAGACAGACAGACAGACAGACAGATAGATAGATAGATAGATAGATAGATAGATAGAATGTGTATGTCTGCTTTCCATATAGTACAGCCACCTAGAAAGCCAAATTGAAAATAGATGAAAAAGGCAGTCTTGTTCCATTCCCTACTTCTGCAACTCTGTGGGGTCCAACACCATGACCCAGCAAGTTTAAGACAAAGCTCTTAGATTAGCTGGGATTCTGGAAATAGTGGTCCAAAATACAGTAGTAACTTTTCTAAGCTCTGGAAAGGACTTCAAGGTGAAGCCTGGAGTGTGATATAGATTCTTAAGGGATCCACTGCTGAAATGGGATAGGGGAATTCATTATTTAATTACATCTGTAGCTCAATTCACCTTTCTACCAACCTAACAAAAAAATTAAAATGCACACCGAAAATGATTGAATTAGGACAAACCATATAAACAAATAATGTTGACCCACAACAATACATATATATATTGGTAGTGGAGTGTCCCACTTCCAAGCTGGTCATTTTACATATAAGGACCCAGGGACCCCAATTAGGCCAGATACTGCAGATACTCCAGCTTGCTCGTTTTACGTGCGCATGCCAGCTTTTGGGCGTTTCGGGAACGCCATGAAAATGGAATCTCAGCAAAAGGGAAAAATAATTATGGCTTGGGATGGGGGGCTGCCAACAACATTATTTCTGGCAGCATTATTTACTCATTTTGATAACACAAGAAAAAGAGAACCTATTATGAATTTTGGTACTGGTTCCAACAAACCACGAGAACAGAGAAAGCTTGTGGGCAGTGGGGTGGCAAAAAAAGACAGATCCTGAAGTCCTAAAGTGAAGTTCACGCCTAAACACAAGAATGCAGGCATTCATCTACACACACACACATACAGAGAGAGAGAGGAGGAAGGGAGGGGGTCTTAGTGAGGTAACTAACGAGTTATTTTAAAATGAGGAGATAAAGGCCAGATAATGTGATAAAATGATGGAAGTCCCTCACTTCACACCGCAGCTTTTAAAACAGTGCACAGAGGAGCTGCTACACTTTGGTAAACTCATTCAGAGACATGGCTTAACACTTCAATGACCAGAGTAGTCTCCTTTCCCCATTTTTAATCATGGCATCTCTTTTTTTATATTTCCATGTGTTGAATCCTCATATGCTGATTTAACATGAAAGGTCTGAGGGGGGAGGTACTTCTCTGTCCTATACATGGCCTGGGGCTCTTTATTCCACCCCATGGTTGTCATGGAAACACACGAGCAGCTGTGGTTCAGTCCATATTTACACAGTTATCCAAAACAGTGTTCATCTTCACCTACCAATTACAAGGAATTGTCAGTATTAGATGTTGGGGAAGGGAAAGGAATATTCGTCTTCAGTTCAGACAGCCTAGAATTCTTAGAATTCATCTGGATGTCAACTAACTAGATCCCAAATTAATTTTAATATTCTGGTCCTTTCCTTGCCGACAGACACAAGCAGGTTTTCATTCTCTACTAGACCTGAAGGAGAATCCATTTCAAATTTTAAAACATGTTGAGTGGCTCAAAGTAAAGGTTATACAGATAGAGCTAAACAAATGAAATAACCGTGTTTCTTAAACCTCAGGAGGCATGGGCAGAAACACTATTCTTTCCAATATTGGCGGAAGCATCCAGACAGTAATTTAAATCTAAAGCACCAGTATTGACATCATGTCCTTGCTGCAGTTGAAGTCATTATGGCATTCTAGACAGGAAGGAGGTTATAACACTAATGTAAATTCCAATTGAAATGTCAAGACAGTGTATGCAGAACCTCTAAACGAATAAGAAAAACCTTAAAAAAGAAAATAAAAATACAGTGGGCAGTAACCGCTGGACAGAAGATAGGTTTCAGGATTACATTATCTCTTTTCTCGGTGTGACTATGGATACAAAAGTGATGCACAAATGCGGCATAGGGGTCTGGAGATTTTCTACAGCAGTACAGTGGGGTCTTGACTTAAGAACGGCTTGAGTTAAGAACATTTTGACTTAAGAACCACTCTCATAGGAAAATATTGACTTGACTTACATATTTAGATTTGAGTTAAGAACTGAAAAAAAACCACATGTGAGGCAGGGAAAGTGCAAAATTTGAACTTTCAGTTAACTGTTGGCCAGTGAAAAGGGTGCCTGTCTGCTTCCTCACTCCTCCCAGCGTTTAGAGAGTGGATTGGGAGACAGTCTTCGGACTGCCTGGTACTGTACTGCCTGGACTGTATTTTCCCTGCCTTCCCTGAACCTTTCTTGACCTAAGAAAAAAAAGAAACAAAATATCGCCCTCCAATGGTCGAAGGCAGAATAGCAGCTTTCCATTAGTTTCTATGGACGGAAAAGAGCAGATACGGATCAAATGGTTTTCAATGCATTCCTATGGGAAATGCACATTTGACCTGAGAACGTTTTGACTTGAGAACCGCCTTCCAATACGGATTAAGTTCTCAAGTCAAGACCCCACTGTAGGAGCATGCTGCCTTCCAGCGTCCCCACCTGCGAAGACGCAAGCATTGGATTTTTAACTAGTGGCAATTTACCACTACAGTGTGTGCTGTTGCACCTAAGTTGGTATAACTCAACAGTAGGATCCTGGCTTGCCGTCATATTGAAACCATTTCCAACTTAGAACTTCAACAGTGTGCTGCTCTACCATGTGCCTTTCTTAGCAAAGTTATAGGCTCAGCAAGAGAAGAAGAAAAACAAAACAAAACCTAGCAACCATTCCCTCAGTGGTGGGCTGCCTGAGTGGGGTATTAAACCGATTGTTGTGCCTTCTTGCTTTGAATGTGTTTTTGGTGTTGCTTTTGTTTGCCACATTATAGTCTGGTATTTGACCCTTTCTAGTCTTTGCAGGCTTACTGTTTTCAGCTTTAAACAATGTCTTTTCATGATGTAAGATGCCTTGGATTCTTCTTAAGGAGAAAGGCAGGGTAAAACCATTTTAAATAAATAAACCACAAAACCAGCTGCTATTCTGTCAGTCAAGATATAAATGCAGTAAATGAACTCCAGGTGTTCTGTAGCACCCCAAGATCAAGGTGTAATGTATTTAGGTTGTCAAGGAAGTATATGGCCATTGGAACTGACCAGATAGGCGGGTTATAAATAAAATAAATAAAATAAATAAAATAAAAATACACAACTTCTAATGCCTCTAAGAGGCACTGAAAGACAGATATCCTTCATATACAAAACTGTTTGCCTTTCACAGTGTCAGAGAAACAGAAAAGTGTCCTAGGTCTGACATCTGGTGATCTGGTTCTTGAAAATTCCAGCTTTTGATTTTTAAGCTTTAAGTCCTCATGATTGTACAGAGATGAGAAGGTGCATGATCAGAGGCCGGGCTGTAAGAATTTCCCAGGATGACCTGTTCTAATAATTACCTCCTGGCAGGACACGACATCATGGCCGAATCAGATCACCACATTTGCCATGTTAAAATCCATAATTTAAAAATAGCTAAATTGGAATATTAAGAATGGGTACATCTCATTGTAAGCCTCTTCGCGTGCATGCTGTTCTGTAAACAGGCAGATTTTGTTATGAATCACACTTTTCATCTGTGGTGACTGTCAGACAATGCAGTAGCAAACTAAAGACAGGGCTCTGACTCAGGCCATTCTTCCATGTGTATCAGCGTGCAGAAGGATGATTGAGAAAAAGGGCAACCCACTCACAGGAAACAAGAACAGTGGTTGGTTGGTTTTTAATTCCAAAAAGGTGTGAAAGTGCTTGGGTGAATATGTTTGGGGATGTGAGGTGGATTTTGCTCTGAACTTGGAAAAAAATTGTCTTGTTTTGGACATCCGCTCATTGACACTCCTTGCCAGTGCAGTACAAGGTGGGACCCTGCTGGCTGGTGGATACTGGCATTTGTAGTCCATAAAAGGTTGCTTTTCTACTTGCTCACACACAGAGCCTGAGCAATCACTACAGATATGGCCAGGGATAAATTAAGCAACTGCATATTTTGGTAGCAACCATTTCTTTCATGTTCTTTCTGACCTTTCCCTGAAACATGTAGATCACTCCATTTACCTGACTCCCTTCCAACTATTTGCCCTCAAGTCTCCCTTTTGGAAGGACACCCTCTGGGTTACTTTGCTTAAATGGAATTAGGCCAACAGATGAATGTTCACTCTTCGAGATCAGAGAGGACTAAATGCTGTCGTTTCATTTATCTGACTTATCCAGGATTCCAAAGCTTCCCATTGATACGTATCTTGGAGCTGGCCCTATTTTTAGGTAGAATGAGGTGCTTGTCTGATTTGGATTGTTGAAATGCAGCATGAAAAATGCAGCTAACTGCTTTTTTAAATGTATGTATTTAGAGTCATGAGCATGCTGCACAGTCTCAGATCATCCCCAGAAGAAGGGAAATGGTAAAGTACAGAGTACTCTAGAAAATTCTAGAAAGAGTTGCCATAATCTGGACTTGACTTGACGGCATGTAATTCTTCTTCTTCTTCTTCTTCTTCTTCTTCTTCTTCTTCTTCTTCTTCTTCTTCTTCTTCTTCTTCTATTACTACTAGTGCTACTGCTACTGCTACTGCTACTGCTACTAAATTTAAATGTTCTAGGAAGGGAGAACAAACATGTTTATGTTTTTCTGTATCAGAAGACAATGTAACTCCACCCAGGTGAGAGAAGTTCTGTCATGTCACTCAGGCACCATTGCATGTGGAGGGAATGTCATGGTCACTACCCAATGCCATGAGGATGGGAGGAAGCTGTAGTCGCCAATGGCTCTGTAGAGTCCCATAGTGAAGAGCATGCATGCTCTGATAACATGTTACCACTGGTCACTATTGCCATTTTGTGTTTACCACCTTGCTCTCAGCAATGACTGGAATCTCAGCTTTGTAATAGCGGCACTGAAACAGCAGCTAGTGGCATTGTAGAATCACAGGACCAGCCCCTAATATATAACTCTTCAAGAAAACAAATGTGTAAGATGTTTCTTTCACGCTACGAAGTGTTATTAGATCCTAGAAAATATTGTACGTAATGTGTTCCATGTAAAGGTGCCATCACATAGAATAAATTACACTTGATATTTAATCTCAGTGTTATTACTTGAATAGTAAGTGCATTTTCCAGACAGTGAGATAAACACTGAATCAAAAATGTCAGAGTTGCAGATTCATAGGAGTATGCTATTAAAAGAAACTGAAAATTTATCTGCGGTCACATCCTTTTATTGGTTTAATAAAAGCATGTTGTACATCAACTTGAATACAAATCTTACTAGTGAATTTTAAGGAGGAAATAAGAAATAACTCTGCAAAGGCTGCAATAGACTATTCTTCTTCACTTCACCCATATTCAGGAGTTAGTTGCATTAACATTTCCATTCAAATGGAGAGAGGTTTACCAACAGAGATTAAATTAATTGTGTAGCATTTCAGAGTATCTCCTAACATACAAGGTCCTTTATTATATATTTTGTGCTCATTAGAAAAGCCCTGTAAATTGTGTTTTTGTTATACACAAGTAATAAAACCTTTTATTCTTCCTTCTACTAATGTTTCAGGGTTAGCTATTGAGACTGTAACTGCCAGTTAATGAAGAAAAGGGGTGGTCTACTCTATGGGACTTGATGCTATTCTGCTCTTGAATTTCAGCACTTCTGCTGTGCATCTCGAGGAATTTAAACAAAAACTGAAAACTCTGCAACAAGTTCTCCAAGAATTCCCAGGCAGAATTCTGGGAGATATTGTCCAGGAACACACCAACGTTTTACTCACCCAGAACAGAATCTATCTTCTGGACTGTTTTGGACCCAATTCAAAAAAGAAACTGCTGCAGTGCTTTCTCCGAAGCCTGTCTTAGTGTGAAGTATAGTTCTTTGCGGGGGGGGGGCATTATATAAAGCCTAATGGGTGGCAAGATGAAATCTCCCATGAAGATCTGAGCCTCCCAGAAAAAGAATTTAATATGATGGATCTGTTGGGGTTCTTATTCACCACCATTTATGCTTCTGGACTCTGGGCCCTCAGAAATGCACAAAGACCTGTTATTTACTTTCCATTTACACATATACAGTGGTGCCTTGCTTAACGAGCGCACCGTTTAACGACGAATCCGCATAGCGACGCGTTTTTTGCGATCGCTAATGCGATCACATTGCGATGGTTTAATAGGCAAAACATCGCATTGCGATGTTTTGGGAACAGTTGATCGGTGGTTCCAGAATGGCCACCGGGTGCAGAAAATGGCTGCCCGCAGTGTTTTCGCGCCCTGCCCTCGCTTACCGGGCGGTGAAAATGGTGGCCGGATGGAGGATTCCCCGCATAGCAGTGAGTTTTCCCCCAATAGGAAAGCATTAAACAGAGTTTAATGTGTTCCTATGGGTCCCCCCCTCCGCATAGTGATGAATCTGGATAGCAACGTTAATCCTCGAACGGATTAACGTCGCTATGCGGGGCACCACTGTATCTAAAGAGAATGCAGATCTGTACAATCTACACAATACACAAATAGAAAGTACTATATCCACACTACCCGAATCCCAAACAAACATACAACATTTGTGTGATCCATGAGACTGATGTTACAACGGGACTGCCCAAGGAAAGCTTGCATAGGTAGGGATGTTTTCAACATGTGCCCATAACTTAAAACTAGAAGGACCATGTTGAATCTCAGGGGGAGAGGCATTCCCCATGGCACTCATCTCAACATGAAACTCCCTGCTATGGACGACTAGAGGTCAGATCTGAGATAGACATCACACCAACAATGAGCCTTTCCAGATGACCACGACGATTGGATAGGTCTATGCGGGAGGTGGTGGTTCGTCAAATAATCTGGTCTCAGGTTGTTTAGGCCTTCATGTCGTAGTCAAGAAACCTTAAGCCTGGCCTAAGAGTAATAGACAGCCAGTGCAACTCCTTCAGCACAGGTCTCAAGCACTGCCAGCAGATTGCCCAACTAGCTGATGTGTTCTGCACCAGCTGCAGCTCTGGGCCAGCATTAAAGGCAACCCCTCAGAGATTGCATGTGTCACAGTGGTTTGCACTGAGTCAATGGGAATGTAAGGTTTTCTCTTTGAAAAGTATTCATCTTAGATCTTATTTTATACAGTAGATATAATTGGAGAGTGACAAGCTGCAATGCTTCTGTCGTCTTAGGGGAGGTGAGAAATTAGAGTCTCTTTGAATAATTGATTGAGGTCATCATATTACTTCTTTGTTGGGAAGACTGCTTTAATACAATGCTTTGCCGTCACTACCGCTTCTAAATAGATTGCTTTAAAGAGTGTCTCCCAGTTTGAAAATCATATCATATTTTACTTTTACATCAGCCAGACTTCATAAGGATTATTTTTCTAACATAGCCATTATATGAAAATTAACAATAATAGCTTCATTTAAACCTCATTTTGATGGAGTTAGTTTTAATGAAATTATTGTTGCTATAGTTGTTCATTTCCATCTAATTGCTGGTCCTTTAAACAGAGAAATTGCACTATAGCAATCTGAAATGGGATAAAAAGGAGGTAGATAAAATGAAACTCAACCCCAGTGTTCTAGGTTATGTTCTGGGTGTGGAAAATCACATTGCTTTTCCCCACAGATTTCACAATGGTACCTTAATTTATTATTATTATTATTATTATTATTATTATTATTATTATTATTATTATTATTATTATTATTATTATTATTATTATTATTATTATTATTATTATTATTATTATTATTATTATTATTATTATTATTATTATTATTATTATTAAAGTCAGCTGACTTGTCAGCTGGCACAGGGCCCCTCTGTACATGTCCCACCTCTCAGCTGAGAGGTGAGAGCATGCACAGAGACTGGTCAGCCTGCAGGAGCCAGAGACCTCCCAAGGTGGTGGTGGTGGTGGTGGTGGTAGTTAACAGCCACTGGGCTATCTAAAAACAAAATCTCAAATAAACCAACAAGCCACTTTGTGGTTTGTTTGAGGAAAATTCATAAATTCATGGTTTGTGGTTCATGGACTTCAATAAACTACCAACCAATGTGGATCACCAGTTTGACAGTTTGTGCCCATCTCTAGAACAGACAGCCAATTCCTCTTGCTATTATGTGCCATCAAGTCAGAAACAACTTGTAGAGACCCTAATAAGGCTTTCAAGATAAGCGGAATCTTTAAGGAGTGTTTTTACTAGTTCTACACACATGCACCCCAGTGAGTTTCCTGGCTGAGTGGGGATTTTAACCAGTTCTCCATAGTCCTGGTTTGTGATACTATCCAGTACTCTACTCTGAGTTTCCCAATCCCTCTTAATGGCCATATTTTACTAAATAGCATGAAAGAAGAATAGAATGGTTCCAGGAACCATATGGTTTTCTGGAAGGATGTTATTATCTTATTTTACTTAAGAAAACAAATGAGCAATCTGGGTTGCCTGCTCTTCTAACCTCTGGGACAACTTAAGGGCTCAGCATAAAAAAAAGTGAAGGTGAGTTACAGGTTAGTAGAGTGTCCTGCCTAGGATAGCTCTCTTCTGGGGGGGGGGGAGAGTACTGATGCCCTGCTTTTGACTGATTCTAATCCTTGCATTTTTGGAGCAGACCCTATCGAATGGGATTATTTAGAGTTACATTTTCCATCCTCTTCCCATCTCACAGTGGCTCATTTGATCATTTGACTGACCAGGTGTTTATTTTCTTCCAGTTATTACTTGCCCCTTCCTATTCTGAGCCACCATCATTTACATATCAACTTAATTCTGTCCATTATTCACACTCAGACAGATTTTAACAGGTGTAAATCTTTGCATGAATGGGTGGGCTGCACAAATTTAGCCACCTTGATAAGAGTTGATCACATCGGAAAAGGAGCATACTGTAAAAGGATTAATTCTGAGCCTTTTCCAGCCCCGTTCACAAGGAAGTAGTTTTTCGAGAGTCATGATTTTCATAGGTTTCTTCTTCATGTAGAAGAGGCTCTCCTCTGAACTGTCACTTTTCAGGTAAGGAAAGCAAGGGCGGGAGCAGGATTTGCTAACATGGTTCTGTTGTCAAGTCAATTCTCGCTTATGGTGACCCTTCCCAGGGTTTTCCAGGTGGAGAATTCTCAGGATTGGACTATCCTTCCCTTCTTCTGGGGGTGCCCTGGGACTGTGCAGCTGGCCCAAGGCCATCCAGGCTAGCTCTATTCATTCCTTTTCAAACAAGTTTATTTTTCAGACAAGTTTATTATTGTTGTTTATTTTCTTGTAACAACAGAGGCTATACAGGGTGCAAACCTAATGAAGAGGTCTGGGTACAGAATAGGGTGATGTTGCCTATTTATCAACTGGGGCTAGAAGGTGCTCTCTAACTTCTGCTTCCTGTAAAACATAACAGTTAAGAGATCTGGTCCATTCCTGTCCTTAAAAGCTACATTTGTGCTTTTTATCTGTGCTATGTAGGTCCCCATAACTAACGAAAGTTCTTCTTTTCAGGAAGCCCTCAGTGTGGACTCATACATTCAGAAGCTCTTCCTAAAAGTGGCTCTAAAGATATATTAATGGATTGTTATTTTTCCATTTCTGAGCGATTTCTAAATGTGCTGCCAACAACAATATCAAGTTATTTGGTTCTTATGAGGGAAATCTAGTAACACCCTTGTCCAAATTCCTAGATAAGATAGCTCAGTGTCTGCAGTTATACAAATATTTTTCTTTCTTTCAGCATATGTGAGTCCAAACCATTTTTATAATATTTTATAATTCTACTACTCACAGAAATATGGCCCAGTACTTTTGTAGCCTCTCTAGCAGTGAAAAGTTTTCAGGTGATAAACAAATTAGGTTGTGTTTTTGTTTTTAACTTCTATAGCAGTATCCCATTGCCTAATTGTGGAGCAGACTGTGCTCACAGGATTCCTATTCTGTGCCCATTCTTGCACTGGTTGTGAGACTGGTCATGCAATGGGAAACCTCAGTGATGTTAGAACATATAATTCTGTATGTGTGTATATATAAGAATGATTGAAATGTGTTATTTACATAATAGAACTCTGTAACCAAAAAGATTCTGTCTGATGTTAGCCAATGGGTGTTTGAAGGAGTTAACTGCCAGACAGAAGAAGTGACAGGATGAGGTTTATTCTGCTTGTTCTGTTTGTCTGTTAGCATGAGATTTTTCTGTTGAGAAGTAGTGTTTTCCGGTGATGCTCTCTATTATTACTATGTTACTAAGGAAGCGGTTATGAAACTATTATAAGTCAGTCAAACACAAAATCTATACTCCAAGTAAAATGTCAAAGTACTATTAGTTTATTTTTCAACGTGTTATACAGTAAATATATTTAAATCCACACACCCACACTCCCAAATAAATGACTATTTATTTCAACTGCTGGCACACACATACGTTCATATATGTATACCAAGGAAGAATCTCTTCATAATCTGTATAGCTGTTATACTCATTCTTGATCCACTATGTGTGTAAACTCTCAGAAATTTCAACAGGTGAGGGGGTTGTTTATGCAATTTCCTTTCCGTTCTGAGTTCAGGCAATAGAATAGGGGCCTGGGAATTTGATTGCTTTCTTTAACTGAAATCAAGCAACCGTTTATTCCCGACACAATCCCACCCTTCTAATTTCTGTATCATTTCCTCACTGTGCCACATCAGATAATCAAAATGTTATAAATATTAGAAGGCTGGTCCTTCTCTTTTGAAGAGTACTGATTTATGACAAACTTAAACATTGGACCCTATCCAATAAGATGCAGTTCAGCGGCAGGAAAAGTAAGGTCCTGCACATAGGCAGGGGAAACCAGAGGCACAGGTACAGGATAGGTGGTACCTGGATCGACAGTAGTACCTGTGAGAGGGATTTAGGTGTCCTGGTGGACCACTGCCTAAGGAGGAGTCAGCAGTGTACAGCAGCTGCCAAGAAAACCAACACAGTCCTAGGCTGCATCAACAGGGGGAATAGCATCAAGATCACAGGAGGTGATAGTACTACTCTATACCACGCTGGTGAGGCCGCATTTGGAGTGCTGTGTCCAGTTCTGGTCACCACAATCTAAAAAGATGCTGAGGCCCTGGAAGGGGTGCAGAGAAGAGCAACAAAGATGATAAGGGGACTGGAAGCTAAATCCTATGAAGAACAACTAAAAGAACTAGGCATGTTTAGCTTAACGAAGAGAAGACTGAGGGGAGACATGATAGCAGTCTTCCGATATCTGAAGGGTTGTCACAGGGAAGAGGGCATCGATTTATTCTCCATCGTGCCTGAGGGTAGGACAAGAACCAATGGGTGGAAACTCATCAGAGGGAGATCCAACCTGGAAATAGGGAGGAATTTCTTGGTGAGAACCATTAAGCAGTGGAACAGCTTGCCTCCCAATGTTGTGGGTGCCCCATCGCTGGAGGTTTTCAAGAAAAGATTGGACAGCCATCTGTCTGGGATGGTATGAGGTCTCCTGCCTTGGGCAGGGGGTTGGACTAGCTAGAAGACCTCCAAGGTCCCTTCCAACCCTACTATGATTCTATGATGATGAGCAATTCAAAGCAAGCTAGAATGTGGGAGCCTTGGTGAATTAACTGTAGGATGAGTTCCTGTGAAAAAATTCCTTATATACATATATAAGGAAATTTTTCACAGGATCTCATCCTACAGTTAATTCAACAAGGCTCCCACATTCTAGCTTGCTTGCTCTCACACACACATATATGTGTGTGAGATCAATATGTGAGCACACAAACATATATATGTGAGCAATTTCCAACCACTTTTCTTGTGGTGCTCCTGAACTTTGCCCATAAGGAAGTGGCTTGCCATCAGTGGTGGGGAGCCTATTTTCACCGATGCCTTGTGTCAAATATACTTTGACACAGTGCATTTTTTAAGGTGGGGCCATATATAATGAGCAGTTTTCCATGCAGTGTTGGGGTATGATTTTAAAAAGTAAAATAAAATGGCGATAAAGCAGAATGACTGATGTTTATCAGAGGGCTTTACATACCTTCTACACAGTGCACAGATATTATTAGAAAACTACTGCAAATTGAAAGCATCCAAACTGTAGGTCACAGAACCATACATAAAAGGTAAAGGTATAGGTTCCCCTTAACAGTTTTTGTCCAGTCGTGTTCAACTCTAGGGGGCGGTGCTCATCCCCGTTTCCAAGCCATAGCGCCAGCGTTTGTCTGACGACAATCTTCCGTGGTCACATGGCCGGTGCAACTTAGACACGGAACACTGTTACCTTCCCACCGAGGTGGTCCCTATTTATCTACTTGCATTTTGCTTGCTTTTGAACCCCTAGATTGGCGGGAACTGTACATAAGTCATGTGTAAAATGAATGTCTTTATCTGCTGTAAGTCAGATCACTTTTTCCTATGCTGTGTGTTGCTTCATGTCATGTCATGCTGCCAGAGGAATGTCTATTCTCTATGTATACATTTAAATAGACTAAGTTGTTGGTTTTACTCTCTCAGTGTCATAGTTTCAAAGGTATCTCTGCTAACCAATATCTCCTTACTCTGCTGATGTGATGAGAATACACGTTATAATCAAAATTCTCAACAGAACCAGGGGGTGGCTAGAGGCCAGAAAAACAGCCTTCGGGGTTCTGTCCAACTCTAGGGCTCCGCTTTGGCCATGCCTGCTCTCAAATCTGCAGCAAAGAGATGTTGACTTATTGTCTTACAATATTTCCTCAAGCTAGATCACTCAAATGCATCAAACCAATATTTCCAAAACCCAATCTTTTCAGTGTTTATATTTCCACATAGTATGCTTCCTGCCAACCTTGGGTTTTTTTCCTTCCTGTGTGCATTTTTCCTGTGTGCATTTTTTTATTCAGTTCTTACCGAATTAAAAACAAATTGAGCAACATCAGTTTGTTCAAAGTTACCTCATCCTTCTTACCCCAAACACTCATAAAGTTTCAGAGATAAAAATAGATTCTAACTCTATGAGACCTACGACAACATTAAAATTGGGATTAAAGTATACTTCTGAATAGTGAGAAGAAAAATATTATCATAATCATGTCACTCCTGCTTCAGTATAGGGGGTCAGGATTTTCATGTATTGCTAAAATGCACTGAGATCTTCATTTTAAGTGTGGTAAACCCTTAGACAGTGTTGGAAAAAGATAGGTCTCCTCCAGTATTCCTGGTTGTTGTTTAAGGTGAAAGTGAAGAGAATTTTTCCTAGAAGTAATAATTGGGTGAGAACTTCACTCAGATCTGCTGAGGTCAGCAATGTTTTCAGCACACAAAGAATGTATGGCAATTCCGTTCCGAGACCTTCCAGCAACTTTATGAAAGTTATATTTTGTACACATTACTGTGTGTTCCCAACAACACCCCTGGGACTAAATGGTTTAAAAACAAGCTCCGGCTGCAGTTATTAAGCATTTGTTGGCTTTCTTGATAAAGCTAACAAACTGCACAGCGGGAAGGGAGCATGATGGACCTCCAAGCTCTGGGGCTGCCAGGTCAAAATATCAAAGTGAGGGGAAACATCAGAGTAATTCTCTTCACTCAGCATACTCTTGCAGGGATGTGATGCCACGAAAGAAGAGGCAACCATTATCTTCAGTGCTCTTATAGTGAAAACGGGAGAGGTCTCTTTAAAACACACACATACGAGAACCCTGACAAAGGGTTCTTCTCCTGATTCATAAATCCATAATATTCAAGGTACAATATTGTTTATTTAAGCGCACATATGCAAACACACCAATTTCCATTATTTCATTCCCTCAGGTTTCGGAAGGTTTGGGCAAGGTGGAAATGTTACCATTCTGTAGTAGCCTTTTACAAGACTTAGGCCCACATTTAGGCATATGTTTGCCATTGAAAGGCAATCATATATACCAGTAGTTCTCTGCCTTGGGTCCTGAAATTCAAGAGGGACTTTTGGGAGGGATCCAGGCATGTATTTACCAGCTGCACATTCCATAGTGTTGCAGCCACCACCAAGAAGGCCTGGTTCCTAGTGGTTGTCTTCAGGGCCTCTCTTGGGGTGACCACCCACAACTGGGTAGACAAGTCTTCCAATGAGGCCAACTTACTGACGACAAAAGTAAGTAACATCCGTGTCCCAGACTTTTTTTTTTGTCTGTTTAAATTAAAGAAATCTGTAAATGACCGGTGGATAAGACTCTGGGATGTTGTGCACAGTTTTTCAGGTGACCGTGTCATAAACATTACAGGTCTAGCTCCCTCTTGATTCAGCAACAAAATGTGACATTTGGAAACTAAAATGCCCCATACTGATGCATGAGACTTAAGAACAGAGAGATGTTGAGAACAGAGATGTTGAGAACAGAGGAAAGCAACCAGGAAGGGGAGAGAAAGCTAAAGTGGAGATCCATTGAACAGAATAGTGCAATTTAGAATGAAATTCCAGAATGAAGAAAACTTTGCCTGAAATTTGGATAGCAAATAATTTCCTATTTGTTGGAAATTACAGGTCAAGGTGCCTTTGTTATTTATTAATTTTCATTAATTATTTAGCAGTAGTGTTATTTGTCATCAACAAGGAGTAATTTTCCAAGAAGTTTGTTTAGCTCAGGACCCTTTCATGGCTTTAAGAGTAAGAATGCCATCTGAATCTACAGTTGGAGAAGCACTCATTCCATTTCATGATCCATCTACTCAAAATAGGACCCAGATGGTCAGTGAAAGGATCTGACTACAGTATATGCTAAAGCAAGCTTAGAATATGGGTCAACAGGTTACTCAATGCCAGCTTTTGTTCTGCGCAATCATGGGGTTGTGGGCCCGTAATCCTTTTCTTGACCAATGTCAGCTCCTCTGTAAATCATTCTGAAAGTGTTAAAAGAAACTCGCTTTTATAACACAATCCCCTGTCCTTGTGCCAAATGTACAATATATTGGAAGAATGGCCTTTTCTTTTTCATTTGGAAAGTTAGGTATTTTGTTACAGGCAGGCCTGACTTCAAGAGCATTCACTGCCTGAGGTGGAGCAACCAAGGGCACCAGGCCAAAGTGGCAGGTGACTCGTGACTAGTCAGTTCTTTTTGGCAAAAAAATCCTCACGAGTGCCTCTCTCCCTTCTTTGCAGTAAAAAGGCAATCTTAATACAGAAAATTGCTACTGATTTGTTACCCTTTTGTAATAAATTTAGTGCCTGAGATGGTCCCTTCATTCTGTCCAATGGAAAGATTGGCTGTAATGATAAAAGCTGATGAAAGCTCCTTGCCGTATGACATGGATATGATCCATGATGCATACGTGGAAGAAAACGGTACTGCTTCAGCAGAGCAGAGCACAGCAGTTTTGGGAGATCTATCTATCTAGTATCTACAGTATATCACAGAAGTGAGTACATTCCCTCACATTTCATAAATATTTTAGTACGTATATCTTTTCATGTGACAACACTTAAGACACTAGGCTACAATGTAAAGCAGTGAGTATGCAGCTTGTATAACAGTATAAATGTGCTGTCCCCTCAATATAACACAACACACAACCATTAATGTCTAAACCACTGGCAACAAAAGTGAGTACATTCCTAGGTGACAATGTCCAAATTGGACATTCCTCGATCCAGAGCATGTTTTCAAAAAATAACTAAAAACATTGCTGTTCCGGCAGGCCTTCCCCCCCCCCCCCAGCCAATTTCTGATTCCTCTCTTTTTTCCTTCCTTGCATTCGATCTAATTGTTGAATATGTTTTTATATAAGTTGCCTTAGCTATTGTTTTATCCCTGTTGTAAGCCGCCTAGAGTGGTCTGTTGATCAGATAGGCAGGATATAAATAAAATAAATAAATAAATAAAATATTACCATAGTCTCTCGAGACTGAAGGATGCCTATGATACTCTGGGCAGTTTACAGTACATCAATATACAGACATGCATATGCTGTTTTTCCCCACCAAAGGAGTTGCTCAGAGAGGTTAGCAAAATATAAAATAGAGAAAACAATGACCATCTCATCATTGGGAAAGCTACCAAAAAGAACCCTGATGTTAAGGAACGAAGTACAGTACCTAGAGAGAAAGAGCTTACAGTTAACAATATATAAACTGAACAACAGAACCAAAGGTTGCTTTAAAATAAATGGATTAAAACGCCCACAAAACAAAGAGTCCCTATTTTCTTGAAGCAAAAAGGTCCATATAAGGAGTGCTGCCATGAAGAAAGATGTGTCATGCCTAACTACCAAGCACCATTGAGAAAGCAGAGGCATCTATGTACAATAGGCATCACTCAGGATGGACCTTATTTCTAACAAAAAGTCTTCATTATTAAAGATTAAAATTCCAATCAAATCTTTTTAATGCTTTCAACTCAGCCTTATTCGGGGGTCACATATTATATCTCCACACAGAACTATGCATGGTTTTGTACACCCTCTTATGTATTGGAATGGTATGTATGTGTGTATTCACCTAATGAAATTTTTGCTTAGTAGACTTTTCCTCCTGGAAGTGGACTTCAAGATTATTTGTATTAGTGTGTGTAATTTATATAATGTCATGCATTATAGTTGCATAATGTATTACAGATTTAATATCTGAATAATAGGAACTTGAAGTCCACTTTTTGTGGGAGAAATAACACTGGGCTTTATTAACAGAGGGTTTCATAACAGAAGTTAACTAAGCAAACCATTTGTTAGGCTAATGATCCATGTGAGGAGTAAGTTTTTTCTTGTTCTTCCTAAGGTTAGTAATTACTTAGGATGCTATTTATAGTTGTACAGAACACATGATTTGACTTTAGCTGTATTTGTTAGGAAAGACTTGGTAGGGACACGTTCAAGGATTCCTTGCTTTGAATTATATATCTGAGCAAATAAGTTTTCATAAGGTGGGGGGGAAGGTCACCCAAAGTTCATTTTCCTCTACCTTGAACCAACAACTTAATTTGAGTACATGCATCCAGACAGTTAGTTTAAAGGCCACTGTGAAACAGCTCTCTCTCCTTCCCTCCCTATTAGTTTGTTTCTGGGTTTGGGGTGGTTTTGCTTTGTTTTGTTTTGTTTTGTTTTGTTTTGTTTTTGTTTGTTTTTGTAGTAAGATAAAAGATGGAAGAAGTTATGGGAAAATATGGGACGTTTAGAAATGAAAGATGACCATGTCTGCACTTCCCACAAAATTCCAGGCATGAGGCAGAGCAATTAGATAACAAAGGCTTCATTTTTAGAGAGAAGCTATTACCATTATTTGCAAGAATATTGTGATACAGCATCACAGGATATGAAATACTAGTGAGAAGGGACTGTAGTCAAGGACTTTTGCTTCCTTGGTTCAGTCTCTGGCGTCTCCAGGTTGGGATGGAAAACCCTCGGCCAAGACCTGGAAGTACTGCAGTCAGTCATTGTCAATATTGCATGGCTAGATGAGCCAAAGGCGTGACCCAGTCAGTATAAGGCAGCTTTCAACTGAAAAGCAATGATGCAACATGAGTTGCATTGCTACTTGATAAAGTCCGGTATAATTTTGTGTTGCTCCTTTTGTATTGACCACATATTCTACAGTTGATGATCACAAAGGTGGATGGTTATATGAAAAGCCTGTTTACATTTGTATCTATCTATCTATCTATCTATCTATCTATCTATCTATCTATCTATCTATCTATCTATCTATCTATCTATCTATCTATCTATCTATCTATCTATCTATCTATCTATCTATCTATCTATCTATCTATCTATCTATCTATCTATCTATCTATCTATCTATCTATCTATCTATCTATCTATCTATCTATCTATCTATCTATCTATCTATCAGATTTTTATCCTGCCCTTCTAGACGTATGTCTACTCAGGGTGGCTCACAATAAAATTATTCATAAAATAATACATTTTGATATGATGGAAGAAGCTTCAGGTTAATGATGATGAATGAATGAAGCAGTCACCTCTTCACAATGGCTATATGCAGGGCCAACATGTAACTCATACTAAAACCTGGCTGCAGCTACTTATGAGAAACATAGTCATCTGGAATGATATACTTTTTTGATAATGGGAGTGTAACTAGTTACATTTCATTAGCAGGTTAGTTTTTAAACCGTAATGAATATTTACTTTCAAAGGGTAATTTTAGGGCCATTTAAACGCATTTTAGAGACATTTTGACAGTAATTTTTCTTTTTTATTCCATTTTCTTCCTGTTCTTAAGTGACAATGGTCATATTGTTTTGTTTTTCTTTTGGACATTAAAAAGTTTTCAAGGGACAGTATCCGAATCAGCCACTGGAGACAGCCAGAGAGTATCCTTCTGTGAGCAAGAAGATGTAAAAGAAGAAAAGAGTGAGCTGTCCCCTCAAACATCTATGAAAGAGGAAAGAGAGAAGTTGGAAAAGGAGAAGTAGTGAAAGTTATAACAAAGATGTAAGGGTTAAAGATGGGAGAAGAGGGGGAGGAGTCAGAGAAGAGAGGGGGAAAGGAGGTAGATGCTTTCATAAAGTCAGACAAGGGAAAGGAATCAGGGGAGACAAAGAAAGTGGTGGTCTGGAAAGAGGAATGGATAGAAGGAGAAGGAGAACCAAATCCCACAGAAAGGGATAGGTTTGGAGAGTAGAGACTGTAAGGTAAAAAGGTAAAGGTTCCCCTTGACAATTTTTGTCCAGTCGTGTTCGACTCTACGGGGCGGTGCTCATCCCCGTTTCCAAGCCGTAGAGCCAGCGTTTTGTCCAAAGACAATCTTCCGTGGTCACATGGCCAGTGCGACTTAGACACGGAACGCTGTTTACCTTCCCACCGAGGTGGTGCCTATTTATCTACTCGCATTTGCATACTTTCGAACCGCTAGGTTGGCGGGAGCTGGGACAAGCGACGGGAGCTCACTCCGTCGCGTGGATTCACTCTTACGACTGCTTGGTCTTCTGACCCTGCAGCACAGGCTTCTGCGGTTTAGCCCGCAGCGCCACCACATCCCTCTAGAGACTGTAAGGAAACGGATAAAAAGGTCGGAGAAGAGAAACCAATCATTGAAGGACTGGGGCCAGAAGAATGGACATTTTTAGTATACCCACGAGGACAGGGTCCCTGGAAGCGGGTGATTCAACCGGAACCATTTCAACCTCATGAGAAACCGCCTGAGGGAGAATGGCCACATCATCCCTGCTGTGGGACGATCTGTGCAATAAGGAATGGCTGCCTGAGGAGATCTACGGATCAAGAACGCTTCGGCCAATCTTTCCAGTGAAAAGAGACAATTATGAGAATACTTTACCCTTGTTGTGGACTGACCTACCTGTTAATGTTGAACATACTGATCCTGTTGAAGTTGTGGTAGAGAAAACCAGTAGTTTTTTAATACAGTCGTGCCTCGACTTACGAACATCCCAACTTACGACCATTTCGAGTTACGACCAGCTCCTGCCACAAAATTTTGCTTTGCCTTGCGGCTGGAGCTTCCAGTTACTATAAAAAAATAAGAGGCAGGGAGAAAGGGCAGGAAATTCAAATCGCTAACCGTTGGTAGGTGAAGAGGCTGCTTCTTTGTAGCTCTTTCACCCCAATACTTAGAGTGAGTGCGATCGGAGGAGGCTTGGGACTGCCTGGTGAGATAGGGTGCTGCTTTTTGCTTTTTAAAAACTGTTCTGGGTGGGTTTTGTAGGGTGGGTTTGGGCTGGGGGTTATGTTTTTGTGCTGTGTTGCTTTGTTTTTTAGTGTGCTGTTTTTTTTTATTTGCAGCCCCAGTGTGAGGCTTTCTCCATTGTTTATTTTTGGTTTGTTTGTTTTTTAAGCCCCAGCGGCTTTGGGGCATGCTCCATTTATTTTTGGGGTTTTTTTCCCCAGCCCCATCACATTCCCATGGGGCTTGCAGTGGTTTTATTTATTTATTTATTGGGGGGGAGGGTTTCAGCCAGAACGTTCCAGTGCATTTCAATGGAAAATGGTGCTTCGACTTACGACCATTTCAAGTTACATCCATCTTCTGGAACGGATTATGGTCATAAGTCGAGGCACCACTGTAAAGAATTGTTCAAAGAATCTCCTCTCTTTTTGTTTCCCGCCAAAAACAAGGAACTGTCAGGAACTAACAAAGAACCTGATGACACCCTCTTTATTTTCCTTACCTGCTGGTAAGAGCAACAAATTAATAATCCATACTGCAACAATCTACTTTTGTGGAGGAAGCAGTAAGAACATCAATTTGGATATTTTTTTTGGGGGGGGGGGAAGTAACATTCCAAGCTGTGGTTAATACTGATAATGTGAATATATCCTAAAGCATGTGGAGAACTTTTTGGCACAATGCCAATTCAAGATGCAGGATATAATTCTATTAAAGAAATAACATTTCTATTCAGGATACTCAGATGCTGAATGGAGAGAAAATGCCTGTTTCTGGAGTTCACAGCGAGAAAGTGAAGGAACTGAAGCTCTTTTCAAATATCTTAGCAACTCCAGCTGAGTTTCAAATCGAGTGTTGTCAATAAGGAGATCACCAGGTCTTTTTCTTCAGTGGCTCAATGTTCACCCAAGTCTAATTCCATTCTGATCTCACTGTTCCCTTCTGAGCTAGTGTCTGAGGTCTGCAACCGACCGGATGAGGATAACCAGATTTAAACTGCATTCAGGCAGGACAGAATCACATGTAGTTTACAGTCATATCAGGAAATAAGGATTCAACTTGGGCTGGATGGAGGCTACACTCCTCCTAGAAATAGTTTTGTCTCTCAGGTATATTTCTCCCTCAGCCTGGAAGTCCAAGTTTTGGTGATGGCCAGGAAAGTTAAACATTTAAAGCTACTGTGCCAGCTATGCCCCTTCCACAAGCTACCTGATTTGGCTGTGCCTTTTTTCTATACAGCTTGAATTACAGCAATATGCCCTCTGTGGGGCTACCCTTGAAGAGTACTTGGAAATTTTATCTGGTCTAATATATGCAGACAGACTCTTGACCAAGGTAATTACAGGGAGCACACCATTCCTTTGCTGCTACACTAGCTAAAGGTCAATTTCTAGGCTTGCACAAACTATTGATTATGATTTCCAAAGCCCTTTATGATTTGGGTTCAGACTGCAGATCCTCTCCCTATGTCAGCCTCCCCATGTTTTAAAATCTTCAAGGGAAGTGCTTCTCTTGGGCCCATCTGATGAGGATGTGAAGGTATAGTTAATTGAATGTTAACATTATTTATGTATCTTTGGAGGATTTCAATTTTTTAAAAATAATGATTTTGTAAGCCTGAGATTCTTTGTTGGGAGAAAGGTGAAACATCAAAGAAGTAAATATATAAATGAGACAATGTTTATACCTTGTTAAAGACCCCATATATATCATCTCTAATTCTAGTCTACAAATGCTTATGCATTATTGTTCTCCTGTTTTTTTTTCTTCATATAACATTTTATCAGTGCTGCTAGACTGATAAAATATCATATGGGGTGGTCACCTTCTTGTGCCTCCATGCTGTTCTGCTTGATGACATATGCAGACATTATTTAGTTCACTATCAACTTTATCCACATCACAGTCATTACTAAGATTGATTTGACTGGTTAACTAATTAGCTCTTTAGCAGATGGGTCATTGTGGACCTATTTTCAACACTGACGTATTTCTGTTGTGTTGCAGAGTTAGGAAACTAATAAGGACATATTCAAGATTCAATTTTCTTCCCGTCCTGATTGGTAGCTTTTGTTTATTGTATTTGTAAGTTACTTTTCAAATTTGCTTTAGGGTCTCTAAAGGGAGAAGACTTCCTGTAAAAGCCCCTGATGTTGGGAAAGTGTGAGGGCAAGAGGAGAAGGGGATGACAGAGGACAAGATGGTTGGACAGCTTCATCAAAGTGACCAACATGAATTTGACCCAACTCCGGGAGGCAGTGGAAGACAGGAGGGCCTGGCGTGCTCTAGTCCATGGGGCCACGAAGAGTCAGACACGACTTAACGACTAAACAACAACTCATAAGGGTTCCTGCATACATTTTTTAAATTTTTTGGGAAACTCTTCCTCCACTGCAGCTCCACTGTTGGAGTATGATTAGAGAGAGTGACATTCCTGCCTCAGGCAAAGATACTAGAGTGTAGGAAGGAAACAGTGAAGACAGAATTGTAGGTGTTACATATCCTGACTTGTATTCTCTCAGCTGGCTTGTTGTCATCATGTTATTATGATGGAGGACAGTGCCTCACTGGCAGTAGTGAAGTAAGACTCAACCATAACTCCATTTGACTTTTGTATGTGGCGTTGGAGAAGATGCCATTTATTTTTCACTTCAGGCAGCAAGATAGCTGGGTTCCAGGTCTGTTTCCCTATTTATATTCTGTGCCTGGCTCTGATTTTCTTTAACATATGATGTTTCAACAAAAAAAATAAATTGACCTTGTTTTATTCAAACAAACATTTAAGAATATTATCTTAGATCCTCCCAAGTACTAATCTGTCGTGCTGAGAATTATCACAGCATCCAAATTTCTGATGAGTTTCAGTGACTCTATCAAGTTTTCAGATTGTAACCTCTTTCCTATATATCTTCCAAAAAGTATTGATCTGAGGTGAAAGAAGAATGAGATAGAAACTTGAACCAGCAACTATTTTCCTGTACATAAAATGTTATGGCTTTGAAATCACAGCTACAAATTATTATATTGTACAAAACGGGCATACTTCCAGTTAGGAAAGAAGATACACAGCTTTTCTACAGAGCCTATTTATTCTTTTTCCTAACCTTGAGAGCTCCCAAAGGAACAATAACTTAAAAGAGTGACATCCAGGAAGCCTTTTACAATTTCTTTGTATAGCTGCTATCCAGCCCTGCCACACCATTGAATGCACCTGATTGTTCTCTATATTTTCCCTCTCAAAACTTGTGATGTGCTTTCTTCAAGCAGTAGATACTGAGACATGCCAGTAATGTGCTGCAGCAGAAAGCCATGTGCCATTTAGTTTGCCCTCTCCTTTTACAATACTAACCTGCTGCCTTTGGGTATGGAGAACCCTGTGGTAAAGCATTCAGCTGCCAGTCCAATGAGCTTTTTTGAAAAGGAATGTCAGATGTCAAGGCTGATCCAGGTTAAAGAGGCCCACACTAACCACTCAGCCACACTATCCTGATTGTCTCAGGGTGGGTAAGATCCAGAAGGGCTAAATGTGTGTATGGCTGGGGAAAATCTTCCTACTTGGTACCTTCCCAAAACCTCAGTCCACTCTGAGTAAACAGTGCTTCCAGGGAATTATCAAAAAGTCCTCAAGATTAAGTGCTTTGACCCTTACCCCAATCCTGTAAAGTGGGAATACCAAATATACAATAAAACACACAGATTGGGTAGATGGCTGAGGCAACCTTGGTTTTAGTACCACCAACCCTCTAAGCCCAAAAGAACCAAACAGTTGTAAAATTCTATAAAAGTGAAAAATCAGAAAGGACAAAACTTCAATAACAGCTTCAACAGTTACAGAATAGTCGAAAGGCTTGTAGAGTGAAATAAACAATAAAAAGTTCTGAGACAAGAACAAATCTATGCTAATACTTGCATACTGGCACAGCTTCAGCATAGTTCCAGAGCATGTATAGAGTCCACGTCATATAGCAGGGCAGCAAATGAGCTTAGCATTATCCTAGAGGCAGCCCCTGCCCTCAAGCAGCAAATTTTGCAGTACCAGTGTATTTTTGCCATCTATCCATGGCATGGATCCTCATGAATTTTAATGTATGCTCCACTCCAAATCATTGCCCATCTCCATTTCCTTGGTTGTGGCACTGGCGTGAGAGGTTGGACTGTAAGCTTTGAAGTGGCAAATTTTCTCCCCACTTGTATTCTGCAAGGAGCTGTCCATGGAGTGCTCATGGTGCCGATGATGATTAGCCTTGTCAGGTCTCAGAGAATAAGCTGCTGTGCCAGGAAATGGCTGGGCTCCCCTGAATCTCCAGGCCAGGCAAACAAATGTGAGGAGCAGTGGTGGAAGGGAAGGAGCGAGTCTCGTTTATTGTTACAGGGTGGCCATAGTGTTTGGGTACCCAACTCCAACCCTCTCTAAATGGCACCAGGGCTTACTGGCTTCCTGTAACTGTCCAACACGACACATAATATACTTGCTTAGGAGCTCAGAGAGGGAACCCGCAATGCATAGCTCACTCCCTCACACATGCATGGAGAAATATTATGTTCCCAATTCCTGTGACATCACAGGGCCTGAGATATAATGAGGGGATGGGGAAGATAATCCTGTGTCAGCCCCTGACAAACAAGACACTTCAAAACCATTCCGGAAAAAATTCTTTTATTGGTTTTGGAAAAGAGGCTAAATGGGTATCCTCAGCGGAGGCAACGGCCTGGTTCAGCTCCAGCAGGACACCTGTCTTTTGCTCCCTCGCATCCCCCTGGGGAAGAGGAAGCTTCGGGCCCTGCAAGAGAAAGAGAGAGAAAAAACAATTAAGTGGGCGAGCTCGTCCACTGCCGTCAACCGGCTTCAACCCAGGCGTATCCACCCACCAATGTTCTGGCAACTTCATCCCGAAGTTCCGTCTGCCAACATCCACTGGCTTCCACCAGCGAATATCCACCCATTCATCTCTTCCACTCTGTTTCTGAAACCAGCCTCCGCCAGCTCCCAAATGCTTGGGTCACATTCACACCCCAGCAACATCCCCACGAAACGCCAGCCAGCCCATTCACACACACATTGATACACATACAGGCACAAACCAGCCGCTCCGCTCCGCCCCGACACACACATACCTTCACTCCACCAGCCATTCACATATCCATCCAAGCTTTCGCCAGCTGGTTTCAGGAGGTTAACGTCCACCACCGACTTCATCCCCAGGTCCATCGCCAACATCAGCCAGCTTCAAGCCACGGATCTCCGCCAGCCTCGAGCTGTTAACTCGTACGCCCACTTAGCAAGTTCCTCTGCTTTCGGGAGAGAACTTGCCTTGGGCAGAAGGGCTGGATCACCTACAGCCACTGCCACTCCCTCTGCCCTCTGACCACTGGCCTCCCTCCTGGTCTCCTGCCCTGCCCAGCAAGCCCCTTTTATCTGCCAGCAGAGAGGTGGGGCCCCTGTGAGGTCACAAAGACCCAGGATAAAAGGGGTTGGGTTCCCATGGCAGCAGCAGCAGCACCCTTGGGATTGGCTGAGTCCTGAAGATGATGTCAACAGTCCCTCTGATCATGTGATTCACCCACAAAAGCTTGCATTTTGCATAATTTTTTTAAAATTAGTGGCCTATAAATGTACCCCTGTCACCAATCCTTCTGATTGTTAAATCTCCCCATGTTGGCCTTCTGACAGGATTCTAGGCTTGTGCTTCCAGCATTTGCACCAAAAGGAACTTTTGTGGGATTGGAATTGGAAGACCAGTAAGTATTTATGTGTTAATATTGCTCATAGGAAAAAACAAACAAACAAGCATTTAACCCTTTCAGTGGAGGAGCAGTTGTTTTTCCTAAACTAAAACCTTGGCATTCCGGTTTTAATTGCAGTATTGGCACTCTGAAATAAATAAGTTGATTTTGTGTTGCAGCTTGGGCACTTGGGCTCAAAAAGGTTCACTATCACTGTCCTAGGAGATAATTAGGCTAAACGCTCCCCTATTTTTATACCCCAAATGCCAGTTTCTGGAACCCTCCAGAAGATCTGCCAATCAGGAATTGAGTTTCCCCAAACTTTCACAAAGAAGAGAGCAACTTCTTCCCCTTCACACCTCAGGAATCATTCTGCTATTAATTCTGTACCAAGAAGTGAGCTCAGTCTGGCCTTGAAGCTTCTTTTCTCACAGCTTCTGTCTGCCAACGTCCACCGACATGGAAGGCAAAAGTGTTTGCTGCCTTCCAGTTACCAGTGGACATTTCCCCCTCCTTCTCCCAGTCAGCTTATCTTAGGCACAAACTACAAAGCCTGGTTTTCTAGAAGAGCAACAGAAATAGAGATGGGCATGAACCGCCGAACCAGTGGTTTGTGCCAGTTTGCTTTTTGGCCGAACAGGTGTTTGTCATTTCCGAGCTCCACCTCCTCTGGCAGGTGCCGAATCACAGGCAGTGCTCTGGCTCCTCTGTCATGCCTCTGAGTGGGTGCCCACTGAAGGGGGCAGGACTTGAAAGCACCAGAAAAAAAAAGGTTTGGCTAAAAAAATATAGAAGCACTTAGAGAATGTACTAAAAACCTTACTTTTTCCATCTGGGATTTCAGGAGGGGAGGTGGACATGTAAGAAGAGGATAGGTTGATATTAAGGAAGAGGGGACTCCTGAGGATCCTTCCTAGAAGTTCAACAACAACAGTTTTCTACAATCAAAATGATTCTAAGATATCATTGAATAATACAAAAACAAGTACTGTAATGTGGGATTCAAGTTCCATTCTTCAAGAGAAGAAAACCACTGACAAAGAATCAATGGCATTTATCCTTCATATACAGATAATATAAAACTGTACTAAGACCTATGAGTTTTCTTGAAGATAATAGGCCTGAAGCATTGATATAAATTTGAGACGGAAGTCCATGGCTACTTCTGCTCTTATCACCTTAGAAGTATGTGAGGTCCAAAAGGAACAAAATGTCTTTCTCAAAGCAAAATATTTATGCACAGAGAAGAAAAAGAACGTTTAAGTTTACATGTCACTGTAACCAGATACAAGATTTATTTTAACACCCAGTTAAAAAGATTACCCACTGGAGGGAATGTTTCAAGTGCTGGAAGTTTACAGGCTTCAACATGAGATAAAAGAATTTAGAAAGAGAAATTAGATGAACTGCTAACGTTTAGTACTTAATATGCACTATGGAAAATTTAAAAGGAAATCAACCTTTTTTAAAGGAGATATTTAATTTTACAATTGGTTGCATTGGCAGTATATTAAAGGTTGGGTGGTCTTTTGCTCTTCTGATATTTGACTATTAACACTGAATGCATTCATTTTTCCATCACACTATTCAGAGCTAAAGGAAATTTGCCAGCGAAATAAAACACAATATAGCACCCAAACACCATTAAAACCAAAATTCTAAAATAACAGGTAATATTAAATTATTATAAAACAATCAGCAAAGTTCAACAGTTAAATGAATGAAGGACTTGCTTCCTGGGATGAGAAGGGGGTGCCTAAAACCTAGTAACAAATGTCTTTCAAGGTCTCTTCATAGTACATTGGGTATTAATTTAATAAAGCAGGGAAGGGTAATAGTAGTTGAGTTGTATAACATACACTGTGCAGCATGCAGAAATCACAGTTTCAGTCCCTAATATGCTAACTGGAAACAACTCCTGTCCAAAAGGTGGGAGAGATATTGCTACTTAGTACAAATTATGGCATTTCACCTTTTTGCTATGCAGTCCTAAATGGGTGCTGAATATAAACTTCATAACTGCTTTGATATAGCCACAATCAATGACATGCATACATTCATCCTTTCATACATTTCTGCTTCATTCTCTCTCTCATGTACACAGAAAGCACTTGTTTTAAAATTCTCTCATTGTTGAGATAGAAAAGGAAAGTTCCTTTGCAATAGGAAAGGGAAGAGCAAGTGGTGAGCCAGCTTATGGGCCACAGGTGTATTTCCCCCTGTGCATCATTCTCTTTTGCAATTACATAAAATTTTGTGGTGAGGAATGCAGTGGCACCAGGGAAAACAACAACTTCTTTTGACAGTCTTTAAGGGTTGTAAGATTGCCAACATGTTTGTTGAAATCCTACTGGTATTTAGGTAAGTTTTGCACAACTTTAGACAGCTAAATGGAGCTAACTGACAAAGCGCTGGGGTGTTTCTCAGCTGTGCAACTGAACATGCAACTAGATGTGCAACTGAGAAAAACTCCAGCAATTTGTCATTTAGCTGCAGTTGGCGACATAAAGTTATGCAAACCTTACATGAACATAAATAGGATTCTGGCTGTGGTGTACATACTACTTGGCTAAATGGACAAATAGCAAGTGAAATGCAATTAATCTTCAGTCCTTTTAAAATCTGTATAAAACCCAGAAACAAACCCATCTCTACTGGATCAATATTTTCCCCACCCTGCGGGTATAGAGAAAAAAAAATGTAAACTGTAAATACTGTATATATTGTCAAACAGCAATGGGCAACAGAAAGCCCAGTCTGTTACAATAGTACAGAAAGATTAAGTGTATCCATAGAAAAAAATACAGTGATCATTCCCAACCATAACAAAAGGCAGAGTTTTCCTGTGTTAGTACCTGTAGCAAGAGAAGAATATAATAATTGATAATTAAATACTATATAAATGAGAGATGAATGTGTTAGAAAGAAAAGATAACTGGTTTTCTCACTAGTGCATACTGAAAGTATTCCACCACAAAAATGGGGATTAGTTTTGTATATGATAGCAGCTGTGCATAATGTGACTGTAAGACCCTCACTGGATCAGACTGTCAGTCTGTCTAGTTCAGCATTTTGTTCCTCCAGTGATCCAGCAAGTGCCATCAGAAGTCCATGAAAAGGATGTGAGGGGACCGGCTTCCATTTGTGCTTTGGTCATTACTAGAAATGGTCAAAACTACAACCCTTCAGTGAGCAGAACATAACTGTAGTAGTTGCTGAACTTGCAAGCTATCTGCAGCTACAAAATGATAATCTTCACTCCCCAAGTGACCCCTATTGTTGGAGGGGAGAGAAATCGCTCTTCTCAAATGACACTACAACATCTTGTTTTTGATTTATAGCCATATTTATTTGGTGTTTTTTTTAAAGGCCCGTGTTAGGCTATATTAAAGACGTGGCCTGTTTACTTTGACATGAACATTGGTGGACTGCAGCCCACTTCACCCTTCTGTTGCAGCAGAAACAAGCAATGTGAAGTCCTGGGGCACTTTAAAGAGCCGCGCATTTCCTCAGAGAAGCTCTTGTGTAGGATTACAGGGTGAATGTGTGTGAAAGAAGACCTCTCATGGTTACAGTGGGTGTGGGTTGTGTGCTTGTGCAGAGGAAGGAACTGTCAAAGGGGGATGATACCAGCCCCAGCTGTTCCTTCTTCCTCCAAAGAGTCGGTGGAGAAGTGTCCCGTGCGAAAGCGAGAAGGGCGTTAAGTGCGGCTGAGCTGGTGGTGTGTGGTGCGTATGTGTCCGGGGGGGGGGGAGGAGGGAAGGGGGCGGCGCGGGACCCGCTTGGGCTGAAAGGGCTCCTCTTCTCGCGCCAGCAGGCCTCGGCGCCCGGGGCCCACGCGCTGCAGGGGTTGCCGTGGCGACCAGGCAAGCCCGTTCCCGCTCGCTCGCTCCCCCCCCCTCCCCGCACATACATACACACGCCCCCCTCCCGCCGGATGGCTCCCTCTCTCCCCCCCTCCCCCGCCCGGCCCCAGTCCCAGTCCCTCAGTCAGCCGTAAACATGGCAGTTGCCGCTCGGAGGCGCCGCGTTGCGGCGGTGGCGGCGGTGGTTCTGAGGACGGCGAAGTGCAGTCACAGGTGAGGGGGGGGGGAGAAAGGTCGAGGGTCCCGGTAGAAAACCCGGGAAGGGCAGCCTGACGCGGCGGATCCGTCTTCCTCCTCGCTCGGCTGCCTGCCTGCCTGGCGCACTCTGCATGGCGGCCGCCTCTCCTCCTCCTCAGACCCGCGAAGAGGGAGCAATGCGGGCTCGGGGGGGGGGGAGAAGGAAGGGGGGGGAGGAAGGAGGCCCCCCCGGACAGGCCCTCGTTGGGGCTGGGGTGGGGTGGGGAACCATTCTGAGGCGCCCCCACCCCCTTAACGTCTTCTCCCTGCCCCGCTCCCTAGAGGCGTCGTGGAGGGGCTTCCCTCTGAGCACGTACAGAGAGGAGGGCTGCCTCTTCCTCTTTCAAAGACGGGGCCGGCGGGCGGGTGGGACATGGCTGTTGTTCCCCCTCCTTCCCTCCTTCCTCTTCCTGCGCCCCTTGCCTTGTGGAAGAAGCGGCCGGGATGAACCCCCTCCTTCCCATGGCTTTCCACGGGAGAGCCCTTAAAAGCGCCCGTGGGTCGGTGGCTGGGGGTGTCTTTCACTCACACACACACACACACTTCCTCGGCGCTTTCTCCCGTTTCATCAGTAGCCTGGCTGTCAGGCTGTACCCCCCAGGCTTCTTGCCTGGTGGGGGTGGGGGTGGGGTGGGTTCCTCTTCCTCTTAGTTTTTTTTTGCCAAGGCGGTTGTTAATCTGAGCAGCGAAGTCACTCCGGTCTCCCCCTCTCTTGTTTTCTTCCCACTTTCTCAGGAGTAACTAAGGCAGGCTGCTACTCCTTCGGTCCACTCCTCCTCCTCCTCTCCTTTCTCCCCCCCCCCTCCGTTCCGTTCCTTCCCTTCCTCTTCCCTTCCCCCCCTCCCCTCCCTTTCCTTTCCTTTCCCCCAGGGCTCTCCACCTTGCCGGCCATCCCCTTCATGATGTGGAAGCTCAGCAAGGGTGGCAAAGTGCTGCTGGACGATTCTCCTGAGGAGGAAGAGAGCCACCGGCAGGACCCACCACCTCCCTCAGCACCAGCAGCCACTTTCTCAGCACAGGTAAAAGATGCCCGGTGGCATTTCTACCATCCTGGGCAGCCCTGGTGCCTGTCACCTTTCGTCCTGTTTTATAGGAGAGGCTTTTTCTTCTCCTGTCACCCCTTTCCCCCTGCCAGAGTCTTGGCATATTTATCTCTGATCTGGCATGATGAGTAATGGCTCTCCATTCCTCTTGGATGCCATCATAATGAGTCTTGTGGCAAAGAAGGACGGGCGCTGTATTCTTACATACCCTCTGGGAAGCTGTTTTCAATCGCTCCCTGAAAACTTCTCACTCAGCAGCTGTGGGAGAACTATACAGTCCAATGACTCCATACTTCAGGTTCCTCCCCCCCCCCCCCCGCGCCTTCATCCTGAGGCAGAGCATAATTCTATTTTAATTAAATACATGTAAAGAGGATGAAAAGTCAGTGGAAATATAATTTGTTCTAAATGTAACAGAAGAACAGTTCGGGTGGGGGGTATAGAGGATGGTTGAAATTCTCATGTGTATAATTAAAGCAGAGTCTTAATGCTGAGAGGGGAATTTCTTGCATTTTTGCATTGTAATTTATGTACAGGTATATGTAGTTTTTGCCTCTGGGTTTCTTTTAAATGGAAATTACACATTTTATTTTCATATGTTTAGTGGAATCCACGTAATATTCATGTACGGCAGTCAGCGTTTTGTATATATTTGTAATTGTAAAATATATTGAACATACTTGTTCATTGTATAGTTTTTAAAAAGTACCACTAAAAGTATTGCTACAATTTAGTTTTTGAAATAGTTTTGTTTTGAATGAGTTCTTTTTCATCCACCTTTTTTAAAAGGGAGAATAAACTACTGTGAATGTTGGAACACATGACTTGCATGTTGTACCCTAATTCAAAGCGTATTCCTTCAATGCTAACCCAATTAATCTCAAAACTTGCTTCACCTGCTGTGAAGCAAGAGCCAAGGAGTGAACCTTTAGTTCTTTAGACTGCCATACCAAATTTAATTATCTGGAAAAAAGATGCATTGAAATCAGTGTACTAGATATGTGTGAGATTGAAAAGTTAATTATAACTACTTCATAACTATTGCAATTGTGTTAAATAAGCTAGGGAGATAGATTTACAGTTGCATTTTTGAAATATAAAACAAAAAAATTCTGAACAATAAGTACCAAAGTTTGAATTTAAGGTATGACAATTTTGGGGGCGGGAGGCAGGAGTGCTAATAATTCAGGTTAGGTTTGAAAATATCAGGAATATAGTTTAGAAGTAGAAAAAATGTACTCATATCTAGACTTACCTTTTTAAGTCATGGTGGACATATTATGGTTCTTCAGATTACAGCTTCCACATTCTTTGCTATTGGATATGCTGACCAGGGCTGAATGGGGTTGCAGTCCAATACCATGTGGAGGGCTGCACTTTGCCCTGATAGTAGTTGTTTTCTCAGCTTTTCTGGCTTGCTCTAAAAGGTTTAATTCTTGTGGAGAATATACAATAATGCAGGTGGCATCAGCATGAAGAGACAGGGTAAGTGGACAGCTGCGAAACTGAATTGGTGGCCCATCTACCTTTACTCCAGGAAATCCATGTGCAGGCTTCTGTCTCATATCACTTGCTGAGTCAGGAACTGTGGGAGAGAACAGTTTGTGAATTGTCAACATTTTAGAACTATAGAGCCCCAAGTTTCTATCCTGCTTTACATTCTGATGCTACTAGTCACACAAAAGTCTTATTGCTAAATCTCCATGTGCTAAGCCAGAAAGCTTTAGTGGTACGAGGCTGGCAAGCCTCTCTCTCCTTCTCAGAGTTCTGCTGTTGTTTGAGACTGTTTTGAGGAACCTCCTCTTCCCAACCTGAGGCCTGTCAGTCTCTGTTCTGGGTTTTATTTTTTAATTTTTAGTTGTTGTTTTTTTGCTTTGTTTGCATTGCCCCAGTCACAGGAGAGTACTAGCTCACACTTAGTTTCTGTCCAGCTACTTATACTTGAAAAAATTCCAGTAGTCCCTGCTGTGCATCCTGCAAAAATGTATCCTACTTTATGATATAAGCCACCCAATTGTGTCTGGGAATGCTGTGTTCATTGTAGATGCCATCATTTTCTTTACCAGCATCTCTTTACTAGCCTTTCTCATATAAATGCCTGTACTTTTTCACATAGTGAAAAAGTACAGGCATTTATATGAGACTCTGACCTAACTTTCATGTATATTCTCTGTTTTGCTTCCTGCCACTACTTATAAACTGTGAAAAGAACTTAAATTATTTGACATCTTAAAATATTCTGAAAAAAATCAGACAAACCTGTCTACAGATGAGCATCATAATTAATTTCATGGTTGATTCCAGAATGAGAATGAGAGTATCCAATTTAACTGGGCTATGAGTTTGGTTTTTTGTTTTTTAGCATGGATCCTGCCACCTTGCTTTCCTGGTAGATGTTTGGGACCACCTCTTGATTGTCTGTCTTTTATCAAGTTGCAAATAGGTGTAGAGCTTTCTCTGTTTGCATGGATTGCAGCATTTTAGGGAGGTAAACTCGCAGCATGAGATGAGGTTGGACAGCCTGTCTTAGCCAACCTCAGAAGGTTCTTTCCAAAGAGCAGGCTAATACCTATATCAGTGCACTGAACAGCTTCTTTTGATCACCCTGGTTGCTTTCAGGTACTATAGACAATATAGCTCTCACACACTCTGGCATAAATTGGGGATGGGTTGTGTCGAATGACTTACATGTGAACTATGTGGGACTGGAACGTTAGAGACAGCTGTGTATAAAAGGCCTAGAGAGCCTCGTGGCGCAGTGGTTAAAACGCTGTACTGCAAGCTAAAACTGTGCTCACGACCTGGGGTTCAAATCCCAGGTAGCCGGCTCAAGGTTGACTCAGCCTTCCATCCTTCCGAGATCGGTAAAATGAGTACCCAGCTTGCTGGG
This sequence comes from Pogona vitticeps, assembly GCF_051106095.1. Taxonomy (NCBI): domain Eukaryota; kingdom Metazoa; phylum Chordata; class Lepidosauria; order Squamata; family Agamidae; genus Pogona; species Pogona vitticeps. Next base: position 128,683,141 of record NC_135783.1, read on the forward strand.
GGGGCAATGTGTAGCCTGTATAATTAAAAATTGTAAACCGCCCGGAGAGTGCTTGTAGCGCTATGGGGCGGTATATAAGTCCAATAAATAAATAAATAAATAAATAAATAAATAAATAAATAAATAAATAAATAAATAAATAAATAAATAAATAAATAAATAAATAAATAAATAAATAATAAATAGATATTTCATCAGCTTTGTGGCTTACTAGGGCTGTGCTTTGTAGGAGTAGTCTCATGAAAATCACAAATCTAACACAGCAATTTACCCAGTAGCAACAGTTTCCTTAAGTTACATTTTAAAAGCTTACGGAAATTGTTGTAACTTCTCCTCCTTTCATTATCCTTGGCATCAGGCTTATAAAATAACAATGTGAAGATGCCCTCCATGTGTATCTTTTTGTTGTTACTGTTCTAAGAAGGAATTGATTGTCTAGGACATGGTTGTTACTTTTGTATAGTTCATGGACCTAGCAGTCCAAAAGACTGAAAAGAGAAATATAATCCCTTGGTTTCATCCAAGATAAAGCCACTATATGTGACATGGACTCTGCTGTTCATTGGAATAAATTGATGCCTAATACGGCACCCTAATTATCCCCACTTATTCAGATTCTTTTTAATCCTGTCTTTAAAAAAAAATCCTGACAAACCTGGGCAATTTAAAGCCTGAAAGGGTTCAGGTTGAGTCTGACTTAAAGATCTGTGTTTGGTTGTAAGCCAGGTACAGGACAATGAATAAAGAACCCTTTAAAAATTGAAATAAGATGGTTTTCTGCACATTGAGTGCTACATTCTATAAAGAAACCAAAAACAGGAGGCTCCAGAACCTTGACTGCTTCTGAGAAAACAATATTATTCAATAAAAATGGATTAAAAAACCCTTACCATCTGACATTTTATAGAACATTATACAGAGTTAAGAACTCTGGACATGTCGTAGGCTTGGGACTGGTGTGGAAAAAATATTAGTAGAGATTGCAGATTACAACTGGGTGGCAATATGAAGAAGTTGAACATCAGATCTATCTCAGTGAAAGTGAAGAAAAATATTATTAAACTATGCATATGTGATACGTAACTCGAACAAAATTAGTTTGCATTGTAAGCACAAATAAAATAGAATATTGGAAGTAATGTAGCAAAAGAGGTACATATATGCATGCATGGTGGTCTTGTCTGCCAGTAGCATTTTTGGTAGAATGTTAGGTGAGAAATATGTCAAATAATAAAATATAGTTTAGTTTTTAAAAAACAGTGCTTCTAATGGACAGCAACATAGTGCTGTAACAGAGTTTTCAGAGTTTTTGAGATGTCCAATGAGTGGTTTATCATTGCCACCTCCCATGGCCAAGCAGGGTTTGAACCCAGGTCTCCAGAGTTCTAGTCCAGCACACCACACCCTGCCAGACTTACTTTCAAGTTAGTTAACCTTTACTTGAAAGTAGATTCAGGGACATATGGACATTTTTTAGACGTTGATGAACAGTGTCAAACAGTGACCTGGATCTGGACCTAGACTCAGGCTGAGCAACCAATGTTGCCAACAAAGGAGGCACTGGATCGAAGAACCACTATAGAACCAGCACTTTTGAGTGCAAGATGTTGGAGAGCACTGAATATGAGACTTTGGGACTGGATCAGCAACTGTTGGTCCTTCAGCCTAACTCTTATGCTAGGAACATATTCACCCTAACGTCTATGAAGCCACTATACCTGTGCGAAGAGGGCACCTGGCAGGTGCTCTTGGAGAAACAAAAAGAGTGCTGTGCTTCAGAACAGAGGCATGTGCCTTTAAGGCTTTCCATTCTATAAGAAAGAGTGGAGTCTGAGAGGGACTTTTGCTCTGGGGTGATGAAAATCTTGTCCTAGTAAGTTGTTGTTCACTAGGAGGTCTGTTGTGCTGAGCCTGTTTTAAACCAGACCATGGTGATGTATAAAGTGAAATGTGGGATGCATACTTTCACTTATTTGATGAGTACTCTTAATTTTAGCATTTCTTTCTACCTTCGCTGGTGGATGCAGAAGTGAAGGAGCATGAGGCATGAGATGTGTAGAGATCCCACTCCTCCAATCAGTGAAGTTTGTATGCTAATACATGATGTAGTCTTGTACAAATCTCACCAAATGCACACACGTTTTAGACATACATGATGGGCTGTCTGGGACAAGGGATGTGGTCATATCTAATGTGCATATTACTGGAGATCATCTTTGCCAGTTGTGTATTTACTGTCCATTACTGACGAGCAGGAAGAATGAAATTTGCACAGTTTCGTTGCCTCATGTCTTTTTGACAGATGGGATGATCAACTTCTTCTCTTAGATAGTTATCATGAAACCATCATATCATCAAACAAATCAGAAACTGTTTCTCTTTTTTATACCATGATTGTGCATTTTGCCTTGTATATATTCAAAAATTGAGGTTTTGCTATGATTTCAACCTGGTAGTAGTGAGACCCACGTCTTTTGTTATTTTGAGATATAGATGTTTGTGAGTAGGATTATAGGATGTCTTTGAGCAGGATGAGTTGCTCTCACTATGACACCGGGTCATGTTTCTTTAATAAGGAAAACAGCAGCTTGGTGGAAGGTTAATTTTCATTAGGAAAATGCTGTAGCTAAAAAGGACTGAAGTGCTTTACATTGCAGTTTCAGTCTGATTTTCTTCACCGTCACTCTGTAGTTACTTTTTAGTTAAAGTAATATTGCCTTCTTTAGTTTGACTCTTACATTTGCTCTGAGTTAACATCTGGTCTTTTCATATCATAGTCAACTCAGATCTGATTTGGTAAAATGATGTTATGGTATCTAAACGTACTATGAAATTGGGCCTTATTCTGTCCCTGACAGGAGGTAAGCCTACATTGGAAACAGTTTAAAAAAGAATTTGAATGTTATGATGTAGAAAAGCATGTGAAGCCACCGTACAGAAGTTTTTTTAAAAAAATTCCTAGCTTATTATTAACATATGTTAAAGGAGTTCACATATAAAATGTGTGTTCTTTTCCAAATATTAAGGAATGGGAGACTGAGATAGTTCCACCTGCTGTAGCATGTGAGAGCTCTCAGAGATGAGGAAAAATTAAACATTAGTGTTGACAGAGAATGCTTTTAATTTACTCAATGTAATAAGAAAAGTATTGAGAATAGACTTTAAGTTTGAATTTTGAGGATGAGTTGCCAGCTTGATTCTTGTACTCTTAAATTAAATGAGGAGGGAGAAAAAAATCTGGAATTTATTGATGCTTTTTTTAGCCTATTTTCCTTTGATCTTGTATTAAGTTATATTTAAGTGGCAGAAGTGCAGAGACATGTTTCGTATTAATTGCAGCTTATGACAGCACAGTGAATGTTTCATAAATTGGCTGTGCATTTTTCTCTATGCATTAATTAATGACTTTAAGTCTCTTATGTAATTTTGACACTTTTATGTGAAGGACCTCGAGACAAACCCTAAGGAAGTAGGAAGAGGATCAGTAGCATCCCAATGCACTTTAGTGAGAAACATCAAATAAGAGAAATGAAGTTAAATTTCATAGATCATAGAAGAGAGGACAAAATAGAGTAGAATAACATGTTTGAATTGGAAAATGAATATTTTTGGCAGAGCCTAAAGAAGGTTAGATAAATTATCTCAGAGGAACCTGACTGCTGAGCTGTGTGTCCAAGTAGAGGTGTGTCTGTCTTTTCTCTGATGGCATGCTTTGTTTTTCCTTTGAGAATTAACATATGTGCTACTGCCAACAAAAGTCATTCTGTTCAACATTCTAATCAACCAGCTGTGCCTTCCTCTGGGACATCAGCTTAAAGAGTTAAAGAGGCCAATTAATTTTCACCACTCACCATATGTTTTTATATTTTTCTTTTCAAATGGACTCTACACATTTCGTGGTTCTCAAAGATGACTGAACATGTACAGTCTTCATTGGATTGATCAGGGCATGTGTCAGGGGTTCCTTTTTTCTGATGGTTTTTTTTTTCTTAAAAGGCCAAACTGGTGGTTGCCCTAAGCATACTTTTGCTTCACAGGGCATTTGCTATTACAGATGGTAATAGTTTGCCAACCATCCCTTTAATATGTGTGAAAGGAGAGAAAGGGGTTGAAGGAGTGATTTCAAGGAGAAAAGCAGTGAGCATGCTGAATCTTTCCTTTGTTCTCCTCTTTCTTCTCCTAAAGAGGGAAATGAACCCATAAGGGAGGAGAAGCTACATGGAAATCAGAAGATACTTTTTCACTTACAATAGCCCCTTCCTCTTTTAAATGCAGGCCTGTTAGTGTTTCACATATTTCCAGCCCATGGCTGTGTGTGCCTCATGTTCAAAAAAGTTCCAAAACCTTAGCACAAATTGTCTTGCAAGGTGCTTGGCTTAGATACTGATTTTGACTCCCATTTAATTATTCTATCTTGTCACCCATCTACATAATCTATTGTTTTCAGCTCTTTGAAGAAACTCTTTTTTAATATGGTGATCTAGTTTTTGTTGACCTGATTGATTCCCTGAAAATTAGACGCTGTGTCCAAGATTAAACATTTGTGAGCATTGTGCTGAACTAGCAGGCCATTGCTGAGGTCTTCAGGAAGACTGTGTCTGGGAAGGAGATTGTTTATTTGGAAACTAAGCTTTAGACTGCTTTATTATTATCTATTGATTTTAATTAATACTAAGGATATCCAATGTGGTGTAGTGGACAGAAAGATGGGCTAGGACTCAGGAAGCCTGGGTTTGACACCCTGCTTAGCCATAAAAGCTCATTAGGGGCGTAGAACTGATAAAACCAACCACTCCTTAAATATCTCACTTACCTTGAAAGCTGTATTAAGGTTGCTATAATTTAGTTCTGACTTGATGGCACATAAGAGTTAAAATGTTTTAACTACATTTTTATGCTTACAGTGTACATTGTTAAAACCTCATGTAACAAGTGCAAGACATAGGCCTCTCCCTTAATAGTTTTGGGCCCCATTCACTAGCTATTGTAGCAGCAGATTTCTGTTCAGATTTGAGGAATGGTGCTTCGTAAGTAAAAGTAAGTGACTGTTGCTTCAGATACTTTCAGTTGGGCAAAGTTTTCACTTGAATTAGGAGCTCTAGAGTTCAAAAGCAAAATGTACATAATTGTTTTTTGTATATTAAAAAGTGTTTTCCTTACATCAGGCAGCAGCAACAGTCAGGCAACCATTCCCTCCTTTACTACTCTACTACTTTGATTTCCTTCTTCTGCTTCCCTTGCCCCCTCATTCATTTCATATAATGGAGTAGAACTGTCAAGTCTTGTGGCATAATTTTGTGGGGTAGAAATACATGTTTCTTCAGTAAATATATCTACCAATGTGGACTGGGACATCTCCAGAGAGAAATCAGTGATGTGTAACTTTCCTTTAATACCTTTTAAATCCCTGTCAAGCTTATTTCCAGTCTTAGAAGAAACTGTTTGGAGAAAGCTTCGGGTGAAAATTGACACGCAGCAAAAGGTTTCTGCTAGCTGATTCTCTGTATAAATGCTTCCGCACTTCTGCCACGTTGTCTTAGTGTTATGAGGTGAACAGAAAGAAACAGAAATGATCTTTGTTCTTTAACTTGTCATCACACCAGTCAAGAAATTCTTAAATGACAGCATGTTTATAGGAATTCAGTTGTTTTACAAACAAGAGAGGGGAAAGACCCAAGATAATTGTATAGGAAGTTTTATATTAGATGGTCACTTATTGTATTATATCATTCTATCGTGGTTAATGTTTCACATTTAGATTTTCATGTCCAGAAGTTCTAGTTTATCAACCTTTTTGAAGTACAGACCTATTTATTAAAGTGAATGAGTAAGCAAGACTGATTTATTATTTAACTACAAAAGAAACAAAGAAAGACCTAGAGTGTAATCTGTACACAAAAAAGATTTGTGCTCTTGTTGAATTAATCCCTTGATTATCTTATGATTCGCAGAATGTGCAAGAAAAGAGCATTTGTACATTCCTCTGAAAACACATTGAATACACTGGTGTTGTGCTGCCAAAACTAGAAGGTTGTTGCCAAGGTATTAATCAGGATTTCCACTGCATGAAAAGAAACTATTAGTTACCTGTACATCATGAGAAGAATGTAGCTTAAAATGTTAAACATTAAAAAAAATCTGTGTTAGCCAAATAAAAAAATAGATCAGGCTTTCTCTTTAGCTTTTCTTTACCCAGAATGTACAAGCATAAAAAGCGAAGTGCACTTTCAGTACATAGTAATAAAATAAAACAGCACCTTTCTAATATTTGAATAAAGAAGCACTACATTTCAGTTGATAGGTAAAACATTGGGTTACTAAAATAGAGAATTAAATGTATATTTGTAAAACATATACATTGCATCCCAGGGAATATTTTTTTAATGGGGGATTTCTGTTGCGTGCATGGATCCCTGCTACTTGCAAGAGTTTTCAGCAGAGGAATTGTTTTCCTTTGCAGGAACCACTATGCTCCTTCTGTCAGAACAAATACAGCATATTTCATGGAGGAGATCTGAGGACATTGGTCCTCTGATTATCAGTTTGTGAGTACTGGTTAACTTGTACAGTTTTCTTGCAGCAGGTATCCTATTTTTAGATGTATTTAAATTTCTTTTTAACTAAAATATTGGCTTCAGAACCATTACACTGCTTTTAAGTTATTTACTGTATTGTTTGTTTTTGTCTGCTGAGGAAGTAACAGAGACTACTTTCCTCTCAGGGGGGAGAACTACGACTGCGGACAGGAACTTGGTTTAGATTGTGTGAACAGAATTGCTAATCAGTCATAACATCCATCAAACATATATCTCTCAATTTTTTTGGTGTCATGTTGTCGTTTACCTCAAACGTTAAGAAAAAAAGTCACATATTGTCATCACCACTTTAAGACAGTTTGGTTTTTACTGCCAATCTACATTCTGTTTGTGAAACAGGCATAGCCTGTTGATCAGGCTTGGACTAGGTAACTCACTTATGAGACTGAACAGAATTTTATCCTGGGGGAAGGTAGCTGCCAGCATGAAAAGACAAGCTGCAAAATATAATGCTTAGAATAGTTTTTAAACATAATTTGTAACTGGGTATCTACCAGACCTGTTGATATTCTCATGTGTTCTGTTGGGGTGGGGTGGGGGGCTGATATTCAACTAATACCTTCATTATTAATTGTTACTCTTAAATTAATCTTAAATAACTTTGTCAGTGAGGATTCTGTGCTTGGGGAAATGTATCACTGAGTGTGTTGCAGCTGGGTTCAACATACTGTAATATTAATGCAGTTGTTATCAAATAGTATTCATGAGATTAAATTTCAGTTTCTGAATTAAAAGTATTAGAAGAACTGTGAAAAATGAAGAGGCATTTTAGAAAATACTTAAGCCTAGGCTGGCTGGGTTGGGAGTCAAGGGAACCGCTTTGTGGTGGTTCCACTGCTTCCTGGCTGACCGTGTCCAGAAGGTGGTGCTGGGGGACAGTTGCTCTGCCCCATGGTGTTTATGCCATGGGGTTCCTCTGGGCTCAGTACTGTCCCCCATGGTGTTTAACATCTACATGAAACCGCTGGGAGAGGTCATTAGGAGGTTTGGGCTGAGGAATTAGCAATTTGCTGATGACGCTCAGCTCTATCTCTTGTTTTCCACCAATCCAGGTGAGGCGGTTTCTGTGCCAAACTTGTGTCTAGACCTGGTAATGGACTGGATGAGGGTTAATAAATTGAAACTCAGTCCAGACAAGATGGAAGTTCTGTTAGTGGGTGCTTCACCGGACAGGTTAGAGGGCCATTTCCCTGCCCTGAATGGGGTTGCACTCCCCCTAAGAGACAGGGGTGCTCCTGGATTAACTCTGGAAGCCCAGGTGGACTTGGTGGCCAGGGGCGCCTTCCTTCAGCTGGAGAAATTATACCAGCTACAGCCCTACCTGCACGAGCAGAGTCTCATGACAGTTATACATGCACTGGTAGCATCCCGTATAGGTTACTGTAATGCGCTGTCAGTGGGGCTGCCTTTGAAGACAGTCCGGCGAATGCAACTGGTTCAGAATCAAGCTGCATGGCTGGTGAGTGGTGGGGCTACTAGGGGACCCATCAGGCCAATTCTGTTTAAATTACATTGGCTACCAGTCACTGCCTGGGCCCAATTCAAAGTGCTTGTTTTGATTTATAAAGCCCTAAATGGCTAGGGCCCTGGATACCTGAAGGACCGCCTCCTTCCATATAAACCTACCAGGCAATTAAGATCTAGCCAGGGGGCCCTTTTGAAACAGCCATCCCTCAAGGAGGTAAGAGGGAGGGCTTGTAGACAAAGGGCCTTTTCGGCAGCTGCCCCCAGACTATGGAATGCCATCCCAAGTGTGATTTGTCTCGCGCCAATGTTGATGACGTCAAACCTTCCTGTTCCAGAAGGTTTTTAATTGTAATACTATCAACTGTAGGTCCTGATGGCAGTTTTTAGAGCACTGTATTTTTAGTTGTATTTTAATTGTTGTAAGCTGCCCAGAGACCTTTGGGTAGTGTGGGCGGCATATAAGTCAAATAAATAAAGCCTTGTAGAGTTCATTTATTGACAACGGGCCCATCCAAAGACCTCAGTGGCTGTATACAAATAGGTTCCAACCCAAAGAGCTCCCTGTTTCTATTTTTAAAAGAGAAGGGGGAACAGAGCAAAAGAAAGGGACATAACATAGGGAAAGAAAGATGTTGCTCCTCAGTGGTTCAACAGGGTTATCTTGTTGCCGACAAGAAACAAAATTAGGACAGTTTTGCAATATATAACACTGGATGTCGTTATTGTTGGTTTTTTATTTGGTACAGTACTTTAATATCTACAGTAATCAAGAGAATAACTTCATCTGGAAAAGTGTGAAAGCTCAACTTTGATACTGGTGATTTTTTGTTCATTTCAGAGGTTATCTACATTTCATTTAAATAAGAATGCCTACTTTTCTAAGTTACCTGAATTGTTCCAACATCAAAATAGGTGTTGCAAGTAGAGGCCAATGTGCATTCACAAATACAGTTTTCTTATATACAAGCCTTTTAAAATGTCTATTCCCCTATTTGTTATGTATGTTATGTACCACTAAAGTAACAAACTGCACATATTACTCACATATTTCCACTACAGATCACTGATATACATATGCAAAATTTACACACATTATCTTGTGGGGGATAAAACACATACAGTAATCATATGAAAAAAAATTACATGTATTATGGGTATGTGGTTATTTTTTCAGAACTTTGTAATTGCTGAATGCTTATTGTCCTTTTTTAAAAAAAACTTTGCTCCTTAACAGTGCTAAAATATTAGCATATATGTATCTGCATTCAAAATGAATAAATGTATTACCTATAATTCTGTTACACTTTTACACAGGCATAATACAAGCAACATAAACCTCAGGGAGCACATTGCTGCAAGTTAAGACGTTGGCACAGGCATTTCATGTTAACATGAATGTACTTGCTGCTACAAGGGATGCCTATGCTGACTTCTTAAATTGTGGCAATTCCCTGCTGAGGCTTGTGCTGATTTTATTAATCTAGTAGTCATAACTAACAGAATTTCAGCCAGTATTACAAAAATCATGGATTTTGTCAAACAGTTGGCCATGGCTTAAATAGTGCTTTGTGCTCTTTTCCCATCTGAACACCACACTCTGAGAAGGTTAAAGACAAACTGGAACAGGTTCAAAGGTGAGCTACATAGATGATCAGGGAACTGGAAGCCAAGCCTTGTGAGGAAAGACTGAAAGAACAGGGCATGTTTAGCCTTAAGGAAAGAAGAGAATCTTTTCTCAGTCATTCTAGAATGCAGGGCACATAATAATAGACACAAATTACAGAGGCTAGGTTTCAGTTGAATATTAGGAAAAACGTCCTAACTGTTAGAGTTAGTGTGACAATGGAATTGGGTACCTGGGGGTGGAGCAATCCAACACTGGAGGCATTCAAGAGAAAGCTAATCTGTCAGATATAGTTTAACTTGGATTCCTGCACTGAGCAAGGATGTTGGACTCGATGCCTTTATAAGACCCCTTCCAACTCCATTATTTTATGATTCTGTGATCAATGCACAAACACATCTGTTCCTAGACTTTTTGGTTTGAGCAGATTTTGAAGTTGTAGAACAACTGTTGTATTCACAAATATTTATCATCAACTCTGCCAATTACTTGGAAGAGTTCTTTTCATCTATATAAACCACCTAGTTGTTACAAGAATGTAGAAATCTGCACCATATATTTTCTTCATCCTTTCCCCTCTTCTTTTACTTATGTTTATCTGATCTTGACAATAAATTGGTAAAAACATTACTTCTCAGTAAGTCAGTGTGTTCTGTTTTAATGTAATACTTCAGATTTTTTTAATTATCATAGCAAGGACCTTAAAATATTATATTAATCTGCCTAGCTTTAATTTTGATATACAGGACATGCTAGTTAATCCTGAGGCAAAATAATGATAACAGGAAGGCTATGCTGCTTAAATTCTAACCAAATAAGGTTGTATCCTGAAACATACACATTCGGAGATTGATTGATTGACTGATTTAATTCCCCTTCTATTTGCCAATAAAGAGTCCAAGAAGACTAACAAATAATTTTTAAAAAACTAAAATAAAATAAATTAAAATACTGTATTAAAACAGTTAAACATGTTACCAATTAAAACTACTGAATTAAAAGCATTTAAAAGCATTTAAAAGCCAATTTAACATATAGAAATAGAGGTTACCATTTTAATTACAGTCCATTAGTGATAATAGAGTTTAGGACTGGAATGCCCATGTACAGTGAAATACATAATTGGGTTTTTATTTAGCAGAGTAGGAATCCCATGGGCAGCTGTGCACATTTTGTGAAAGCTATGGCTGCATCCATTTCCTGCATACAACATGTACTGACAGTTGGCCTTTGTAAGGCTACCTCTTAGGCATGTATTTAGAAAATGTTTTTCTGTGTTTCTTGTTCTTAAGGCAAAACAACTTGAATCTGTTTGCCTAATACTCTTCACAGTCGCCATCTGGATAATGTGCTGCTGTTTGGTTTCACATCTCTTTGGCTGGGAATAGGTTATCAATATATACAGTAACAGGCTATCATATTGGTAACTACTTTGTGAACAGAGAGACTCTGTCCCAACTCATAATCTTGTATCTTTTAGTTGAAGGTTGTCATTTAGACTCAGTTTAAGTATTTTGTAAGAAATGTATTAGAGCTGGCATAGAAGCTGCCATTCATTACCTTTCACCTTCTTTTCTTCTTCTTTTACCTGTGGTTGACATAGAAGGGAAAGGATCCAAGAAAATCAGTGGGTAATGTTTATTGGTGATTTTTTTAAGTGGTGTTGTGTCAACAATGAAAGAGGAAATGACCACATGGCTACACAGTAACTGCATGGATACCTGCTGCCATATTAGTCACTGGCCATGTGTTGTACGCTGATACATATTTCTCCATATTATGACCAAGCAGTCACAGGGGCATATTACTTCATGGAATGGCCATTTTCTACAGATGACTGGCTTCTCATGAATGCAGCTATTTTGCATAAGAAAACAACAACAAAACCAAAGGCTTGTGGAATGTTTAAGACAAATTTATTTCGGTGTGTCAGCTTTTATTTATTACAGTCCACTCATTTCCTTAAACGCATGAAATGTGTGTTTCCAAATAATTATCCAAATGTCCTTTGGTATGGAAATCACTAGTGAAGTTATCAGTTTCAAAGTGACTTTTCATAGCAAACACACTTCACCTTCCTGTATCATAATAACCCATTCTTTGAAGTAACAAGCCAATGTCAGTTTATAACATAATAATATTTAATGATTTTCATGTACACATTTTTTTCTTGAATGTGTGGACTCTTCAGTCTGTGATGGGGAGTCTTTAATCTATTGGGTTCATCATTTCAGCATTGAAGTGAAGGCTAATTTCAAAATAAATGTTCCTATGTTACTTGACCCTGGTGAGCATTGGCTAAAGCTGAAATTAGCATTTTAAATTGATTTTAGCCTTAAAGCCAGCATCCCAAAACCTATTGAGCAAGGTTTTGATTTTTCTAGTGGTCTTTTTAAAGCTGGATATTGTGCAGAACAAGAGATTGGAGGACAAGAAAAACTGAAGTGTGCAGTATGTGTCAGCTGGAAGACATACTGCAGGAGACATGGTGCAGGCTTAATTAGACCTAGGTGCAGGACAGTCTTCAGGTTGCACATTGAAACAAAGAGTGTATATATTGCTTAGAAACAACAATGAGTGTTCCACATTTTGGAGGAAAATACCGAAGCCGACAGTTACTTAGCTGTGTGAGCAGCACTAGGAAGACCTAGACTTTTATGTCCACTGGAAAACAGTGAAAGACTATTATCTCTTAAGACCTTCTTCAGTTGAGCTTATTGTAGGAATGTCCATGGAATGAAGTAAATCATATGTGTATCAGGGAGGAGGAGGTAGTGGAACTTTGGTTATGGTCTTATTGATTGATTGATTTGATTTAATTTATATACTGCCCATCTGGCAGCCAAGCCCACTCTGGGTGATTTATAACAACTAAACAGAAAACAATAGAATAACAAAATAAGACATCAATAAATTAAATAGTGCAAAACAAAATACCATAAAATACTGTATTTTTCTGTGTATAATACACCCCAATGTATGAGACCCTCCCCACTTTTTTAACCCAGAATTTCTTTCTTTGCAAGAAAGTGCTTTCCCCCCTCTACTTTATTTGGAAGAAAGTGCTTTCCCCCTGCACTTTCCTTGCAAGAAGGTGCTTTCACCCTCCACTTTCCTTGCAAGAAAGTGCTTTTCCCCTCTGCTTTCCTTGCAAGAAAGCATTTTCTTGTGAGGAAAGTGCTTTCCTCCTCCACTTCGCAAAAAGTGGAGGGGGAAAGCAGGGATCAAAGAAAGAAATTCTGGGTTAGAAAAGTGGGGGGAGGTCTCATATGTTGCGGTGTATTATACACGGAAAACTACAGCACAGTGGAAGACATGGTGAAATACAGTACAATACATTACATTTAGTAGCATAAAATATGTCGGTATGTTAAATGTATGCACTCATTTCACATGTTAGCCAGGTTATACTCAAAATCCTACAAGGTAGGCTTCAGCAGTATGCATCATGCGAAAGGCTGGACTGGAGGAATCCCAAACTGAAATTAAGATTGCCAGAAGAAATATCAACAAACTCTGATATGCAGATGATAACACTCTGATAGCAGAAAGTGAGGAGGAATTAAATAACCTCTTAATGAAGGTGAGAGAGCGCAAAAATGGTCTGAAGCTGAATATCAAAAAAACTAAGATCATGGCCACTGGTCCCATCACCTCGTGGGAAACAGAAGGGGAAGATATGTAGGCAGTGTCAGATTTTACTTTCTTGGGCTCCATGATCACTGCAGATGGTGACAGCAGCCACGAAAATAAAAGACACCTGATTCTTGGGAGGAAAGTGATAACAAACCTAGACAGCATCTTAAAAAGCAGAGACATCACCTTGCTGACAAAGGTCTGCATAGTCAAAGCTATGGTTTTTCCAGTAGTTTTGTATGGAAATGACAGTTAGACCATAAAGAAGGCTGACCACCGAAGAATTGATGCTTTGAATTGTGGTGCTGGAGGAGACTCTTGAGAGTCCCCTGAACTGCAAAGAGAACAAACCTATTCATTTTGAAGGAAATCAACCCTGAGTGCTCACCGGAAGGACAGATCCTGAAGCTGAGGCTCCAGTACTTTGGCCATCTCATGAGAAGAGAAGACTCCTTGGAAAAGACCCTAATGTTGGGAAAGTGTGAAGGCAAGAGGAGAAGGGGACGACAGAGAACAAGATGGTTGGACAGTGTAATTGAAGTGACCAACATGACTTTGAACAGACTTCGGGAGGCAGTGGAATTCAGGAGGGCCTGGCGTGCTCTGGTCCATGGAGTCATGAAGAGTCAGACATGACTTAGTGACTAAAGAACAACAATGTTAAATGTTACATTATCAGAGGCACTGTTGCTTCAGGTTGCTGTTTGTTCAGGAAAGGCCTGTCTAAATAGCCAGATTTTTAATAGGCTTTTAACGTAGCCTAGTGAGTGGGCCAGGCGAACTTCAAGTGGGAGGGTATTCCACTGTTGTGGAGCTACTGTCGAGAAGGCCCATTTTCTGGTGATTGTTTTCCAGGCTTCTCTTGGAGTTGAAACTTTCAGCCGCTCTGCCTGTGACAATCTTACTGGACGGGCAGACCTAATTGGAATGAGGCGCTCGGCCAGATACTGAGATCCCAAACTGTTTAGGGCCTTATAGGTTAATACCATCACCTTGAAACTGGGATGGAAGTGAACAGGTAACCAGTGTAAGACAGCCAGAGTGGGGTAAATATCTTGGTATTTTCTAACCCCATTCAGTAGTCTGGCCGCCGCATTCTGGACCCATTGCAGTCTCCTTAGCTGTCCCAAGGGCAGCCCCACATAGAGGGCATTACATGTAGAGTCTAATCTTGAGACTACCAGAGCATGAACCAGTATGGCGAGGGACCCAATGTCAAGGTAGGGATGCAGCTGGGCAATCTGCTTTAGATGGAAATAAGCAGATTGGACCACAGATGCTACCTGTGATGTCATTGATAGTGCTGCGTCCAGAAGTATGCCCATGCTGCATACCTCATCCTTCATGGAAAGAGTGGCCCCCTTGAAAGACAGGGAGACATCCAGACCAGAGACACTAGGGGCCCCCACCCGCAGGATTTCCATCTTGCCCAGATTCAGCCTCAGTCATCCCTCATCTATCCCAGCACTGTATCCAGGCAGCGCTCAAAGGATAGGACAGCATCCACTGCAGAAAGGCGGAAGTAGAGAGAGAGTGCTGGGGGTCATCCGCATATTGGTGACACAAAGCTCCAAAGTTGATCTCCCCCAGTGGCCTCATATAGATATTAAATAGCATTAATTTATGTCCAGCCTTCTCAGAGACATCCACCTAACACAAACTTTGTGATTTTTTTTCTCCCAGGCCTTTTAAATAGCTTATGTGTTATGAACAGCATCTCTTAGTTAGTTTTGAGTGTTTGGTTTGTGATTGTATTTTTAGTTTGTAATAGCTTTTACTGTTACATGTTGCATTTCTTTTGTGTTAAGGGTTGCTATATAAATTCAGTAAGCAAGTAAATGCTAAATTCAGTTGTCCAGGAAAAGGAAAAAACTGAGGAAAGGCTGTCTTCTGCCACCTAAACGTGATTTAGGGCTGGTGGCAGCTGTGTAAAATCTTCAGGCAGTGGGTAACGGTAGCACTTTGGGCTCATGCTGATCTTTAAGAAGTGCTCCCTTTAAAATTGTTCTGTACAACTACATTTTTCTTTACATAAGTCTTGCAATGGCCCTGTATATTCCACTTAGTTATGGAAAGAGTAGAACTTTGCAGACATGTATTGAGTTTCGTGGACTGAAGCAACTGAGTGGTGAAACAGAGGATCCAGTGGCAGTTACTATAATACACTTTTAAAGGGGCATGTCCAGAGCCTGGCAATAACTGGTTTACACTGAATGCACTCCTTCAGGACACTAATTTAAGACATATACCAGCTATCTCCCAATTGTTGGCCTCCAAGAAAATTAGACTATAATTCCTATCATCCCCAGCCATCATGGGTATTACAGAGATTGTATTCATTTCCTGTTACTCCTCCTTGGTTCTTCTAAGCAGAATAAGAAAACTGTGAGTGGGGGCACTGCTGCATGAGAGGGATAGATGATAGAATGGCTTTCGGGGTGATCTTCTGTTCAATCCAATCCAACCTGTTCAATTCAATCCAACCAAAAAGGCTCCTCTTTCTCATTGCCTCTTATATACAGCCAGGCAGTGTTAGAAGCATGATTATTGTGTGTTTGTTTGGGAGGGAAGAATGTGCTGTACAGAGAATTTCCAGAAACAGAAAATTTGCTAAGCATAGTGAAACATGCATCTAAACCTGCATTACAGTGGAAGAAGTAAATATAGCCAGGAAAATGACTGGCATTTAACTGTTGTATATATTCCTATATATGCAGTTCTCATTACTGTATATTTATCACAAAAATGTTATGAACTTTCTTGAAGTAGTTAAAACTGATTACAGGCTCTAAAATTCATTCTTTCTCTCTTTCTAAGAATAAGGATCCTTCCCTTCATGATGAAGTTACATCCTCTGTTTCACAACTTGCAACAAAGGTATTTGTTTAATCTTCAGATGTAAATGTAAAGATATTTCATGCAACGTCTTTTTTTCTTGATATCTTCAGTGTGCTAATGTTTCTTTAAGCTAACCACTAAATTTCTTTATTTTGTCTTCATTGACCTGGCATTTTAATGGCAGACATTTTTGTATTTTTTCTTCATACCTTCACATCAGATGAAAAATGTTTCAATAATGTTTCCTTATATCCTTTTTTATAATGGGAATACATATAAAATACTTGCTGCTCTAATATCTATTTGCTGTTGGTATCTTAATATTAATGCCATGATATCCAGTCTTGGTGTAAAAAGAGGTAAAATTACTGTGAACAAAATCATATGCAGTTATGTAGTTAGGCTGATCTTTAAGGAAGGTATTTCAGCTTTCAGCACATTAGTGTTTTGGAGACTATAGCTACAATTTTACAAAATATTATATTATGGTTGTATGGTATTAAAGAGCTAGTTTTCTGGCACAGCAAGCAGGCATGCCAGTATAGTTTCTCAGAGCCAATATATCTCTGCAGTTTAATACACACGGAAATAGCAAATTAGATTTGTACGTTCAGGTAAAAATCCGGCATTTTCTGACTAGCAGATGCTTAGTATTCCAGTGAAAATAGGTTTTCTTAATTTGTATTTTAATTTCATACATTTTTGGCAAAATTAGAACTGAGAAAATTATAATCTCACTTCTAGTCATGAGGTTCATGAATCACTAGTTTTAATTATAACATTTCCTATCTCAGAGTGCTGAAATAATTAACAGTGGAGACAGGGATTACACAACAATGTTCTAGTATTAATTTAACTCCTACATAATATATTAATATATTAGCATGGCTACTGTCTTCACTTGTTTTTCTTCATTTTTCCCTCTTCCAGTGTTTCTCTGCATGAAATATCAAGTGAAAACATGTTGACATTTAATGGCCAGCAAGGTCTGGCTAAGAGTTCGTCATTCAGCAGCATCTCCTACTGATATCACCACTATTCCCTGTACCGATCCACTCACCCCCTTTTAAGCCCTCATGGTTTGTGAAAAAGCAGTTTCGGGATTCACAGTTAAAGCCCCCAAAAGAACAAGGAATCTCTCTTAGTCTTCCATATTTCATATTTTCAGAGGAATGTTCCTTTGAAATAGAATCAATGGTGGTATTCACAGACATTCTCAAAGTATTGTTTTGCTTTTGTTTGGAAATATGAATTAGGCTTTCTGCATATTTGTATCCCATTGTTAGTCTTAAATGCTGCCAGTATCTCCTCGAGGAAAATAAGACGAAAGCTGTAATAATGGTTAGTTCTTCATTATTCAGGAATTGTGTTTTGGACACACTATACTTGTTTACAGATCTCTCGGGACTTGTCATTTGTCACACCTTCTTACAACCGTTTTCTTATGTATGATATGTATCACTCCTACACATGTGTACTAATTGGAAAAGAAGTGTAAAAGACACTGTGAAAACTAACGTGTCACTAATGGGAGACTCAGAGTTATGTATTATGTGCATGAGGCAGTAGGGTAAAACTTGGAATATTTCTCTAAAGTGGAGATAGAAAATGTACAACCTTCAGGATATTGTTGTACTGCAGTTCTCAGTGTCTTTAGCCATCACAGCCAGTGGCAGGAGGCTATAGGAATTGTACAGCATCTGGAGGGCACATGTTTCCCATCTTTGCTTTAGTCCTCCTGAGTCATTCTTGATATGAAGGGGGCTATTCTCCTATGCAAAGTACTGTCTGTATCATCTGCAAATTGTCTAGGCCATTTTTGAGAAGGAATGATGTTCCCCAGCATCTCCTCCAGTTGTTTCTGTGGCCCTCTATATTCCCATTGGGAAGAGTTTTAAAAATTGGCATCATAGGTAAGTCTAATAAGGTAGTATGCAAGCTACGTTTTCATTGTTAATTGCAGGAAACCTTGATTGTAGTTGTTTTCATATCTTTTCTTTGAACCATGATTGCTTCTTGTACATGATTTATCTTTATTCATGAAACAATCAGGCCAGTTGGTCTTATCTCTGTCTTGGACACCTCTCGATGTCAGATTTCTGGATTCGGCTACTAATCTTAAGATTCTGGTTGAGGGACATTCTGTTGTAAGACTGGAGTCAAACAATGTCTGAAGCCGTTTGAGAATGAAAGAAAGGAGAATATTTGGCCACATTTTAACCCCAGTTTTGGCTATGACTTGTCACTTTATTGTAGGTGAAGTACACTAGCTAATCAAATGCTGTTCTTGTGATAACCATTCCCCCAGCTGATGAGGCAGTTGTGTTTGTTATTAACAAATATAGGAACTTGTTTTTTCCACAGTTGCATTACTAGGTTTTCCTTACTTTTCCCCCATCATTGAATACATTCATAGAATCATTGAGCTGGAAGGAGTCTGTAAGGCCATTGAGTCCAGCCCCTTGCTCAATGCAAATCAAAGCAGACCTGACAGATGCTCAATTTTCATTGAATGCCTCCAGTGTTGGAGCACTCACTAAAGTTTTACTTTCACCAGTATTTCAGTATCAAATAGTACTAGCTTTCTCACTTCCTTGCTTTACTTCACATAACTTATGGCAAACAAAAAAAATAACACCATATTGTAGCCCAAGATTTGCTATTAAATTATCATGGTGGATTCAGTTATGGTCAGGTTCTCAAGACAAGTGTGAGAAAAGAAGAAAAAACCCTTGTTACCCTCTCATCCCTCCTCCTGCTTCTGGGGGGAAGTATTCTGTTTTAATTTTTTTTTAAAAAAAGTGATGCAGTGCATCTGCACTGCCTTAATAGAGTCTTTTTAAAAATCATTTGTCTGCACCTCTGTGGAGACACAGAAAAAGTGTTTTATTTGTCAGTATCCTGAAGTGGCTCTCTTCTTAAGATAATATATGGCAGTTTGACAGCAGAAGGCGCCAGACCAAATAGGTTTGCTTGAGGTGTATATAGCATTTGGATGCAAGAATCACACCAAATGGCATACCAAACCTTGATCTGATCTCTAGTACATAGGTTGGGAAACAGGGGTAAATTACCCCAAATGGGGTAAAAGTGAAAATCCTGGGGGTAATGAGGAGAGTGCTACCCCCCTCCCTCTCTCCCACCCCCCACCCTCTGCAGCCAGACCTCAAATTGGAAGCCACCTCTCCCTGTTACTTCCTTGGTTGCAGCAGGGCAAATGTAATTCCTCTGTTCGTTCAGAGATCGGAGATAAGCCTGCTTGATTGGTTACAGCTGTGGATTAGCACCAGGCAATCAATCAATCAATCCGGGGCTCCTGAATGACTGCTTCCTCCGGAAATGACTGCAAAGAAGCAGCAGGAGGGAAAGGATCAAGGAGCAAGCAAGGGAAGGACGGAAGAAAAAGGCGAGAGACTGAGGACTTCATCAAGCTTATTTAAATGTATGTAGAAAATGGAGGGAGAAAATGGAGGGAGGGAGGAAAAGGACGGAGGGTGGGTGGATGGATGGGTGTGTGTGTGTGTGTGTGTGTGTGAGGGAGAGACAGAGAGAGTGAGTGAGAGAGGCTGACTCAAAATTATGAAAAAGAAAAAGCAAGACAAAGAGAAACCTTGAACTAAGGCGGGGGGAAGGGTGGCTTTTTAAGGTGCTGTCTAGGTTTGTCATCACTTTCCTCCCAAGAAGCAGGCATCTTTGAATTTTGTGGCTGCTGTCACCATCTGCAGTGATCATGGATCCCAGGAAAATAAAATATGTCACTACCTCGATATCTTCCCCTTCTGTTTGCCAGGAGGTGATGGAACCAGTGGCCAGGATCTTAAGTGTTTTTTTTTTTTTTTGATGTTGAGCTTCAGACCATTTTTTTCTTTCATCCTCATTAAGAGTTTCTTTAATTCCTCCTCGCTTTCTGCCATGCTTTTGCGTAGTCAATGAAGCAGAAGTAGATGTTTTTATGGAACTCTCTGGTTTCTCCATAATTCAGTGCATCTTAGCAATTTGGTCTCTAGTTCCTGTGCCCCTTCAAAATCCAGCTTGTACTGTGGGAATTCTTGGTCCACATACTGCTGAAGCCCAGCTTGTAGGATTTTGAGCATAACCTTGCTAGCGTGAGAAATGAGTGCAGTTCTTCAGTAGTTGGAGCATTCTTTGGCACTGCCCTTCTTTGGGATTGAGATGTAGACTGATCTTTTCCAGTCCTCTGGCCACTGCTGAGTTTTCCATTGATGATGATAAAAAAAGCACACTGATCCTTTGATATCAGACTGTGGCACCAGGGTGGGTGACATGGCCTTTAGCCTGGTTTGTTCCTTTTTGCACACCACACATGGAATGATTAAAGTGGCAGGGAAAGCCCCCTCTCCAATTCTGCATTGGCTATCTCTAGCAAGCACGTCATTGCTAGCACCACTCTGGTAGCCACTGATGATGATTAAATCCTCTGCAAGCTAGCAAAAATTTAATGCAACTTGCTAGGCACGTTGGACACCTTACTACTCCCTATACCACACCATGGCTGGAGTGTAATGTATTCCAGCAAAAATAGTGCACATTTTAATCAAATTTGGTGCATCCTGCTAGTTCGGTACACAGCCTGTGTAGATTCAATAATATTTTTAATTCAAATAATATATGATTTTCTTCCTTTCGAATCAAGGGGGTAATGTCAGTGTATATAATTTGGGGGGAGGGGAGGGTAAAAGGTAAAAAAGTTCCCTGACCCCTGCTCTAGCGACTCTGTTTAGCCCTATCTAGCCAGCCCCAATTGCCAAGTGTAGACAAGCATGGTGTTTACTTTGCAACAAGTTGTCATTTGTCATATTGTTATCTATTTCAATATAATATGGATTTTTTTCTGACATGATTTCATATTTGGTCTGACACTCCCATGGGAAAAAGAGAATCAGAATACTTTCTCATCTGAAGGGGGGCAGTAAGAATTGCTGTGGAAGTTGATGTGCCAGACGTAGGATAAAACAAATGATGTAATTGAGGGGAGGAGTCTACTCATAACTAATATTTAACAGGCAAAAGTAATAGCAGCAGGAAAATTCCAGGTTCAGGAGAGAAGTGACTACTACTATTGCAGTACTGAGGCATGTCTGAGTTGTAAATCCCAAATATGCTGGTGAGACTGTTTTTAGAAAGAGAACTTCCTAAGCATAGTTTTTTTTAAAAAAAGAGCTGTCTTTATTTAGCCTGCAGTCTTTTATTATTATTAGTAGAAGTAGTTTTATTTGTATGCCGCATTTCTCCCAACAAGGGACTCAAAGTGGCTCACAACATTAAAATTCACACAATTAAAAACACAATATGTTAAATATTAAAAGACAAATTAAACAATATATGATTTAAAATAAAATTAAAGGATTAAAACATGAAAAAAAGTTTAAAATTATCTGCTAAAATGGGGTTCAGGGATTCAGTTATAACAGTTAAAAGGCTGCCTGAGGAGATGGGTCTTTAGCTTTTCTCAGAAGGATAACAGGGAAGGGGCCATCTTGATCTCCCGAGGGAGAGCGTTCCATAGCCTGAGAGCTGCCACAGAGAAGGCCCTCTCCCATTTCCCCATCAGCTGTGCTATTTTTCTGTTTTTCCAATATTGTTACCTTAGTTTGGTGTCACAGTAAATTTTATTCATTATAACTTGCGATGGTTGTTACTCCTGAACCAGCGGGAACATTAGTGGATGTATCTTGCCACTTGTGGCTTTTCTTTCCACTGGAATACATAGATGCCTTAATAATAGTCCCAATAGTAGCTTTTTAGCTCTTACATGTTTAGTTCTAATGTGTCTGTGTTATATATAATACGGGGAAGGGGAAGGGATAGGCTTGTGCATAGTGGACAACTGTTGTAGAAAAGGCTTCGAGTCCTTCCATTGTTTCCAATAGAGCTGTGTGAGAGCATGCCATATATTAAAGAATATGCATTCTAGCCTGACAGCAATGATGATTGTAAAAAGAATATTCTTCTTGTATCTGAGTGTAATTATCTTTATGAAACTCCATTGGGCTTTGGCTAGGCTTCAGTCTAACTACTAATCTTTACTAGCTGAATCCAGTTCTGTTGTTTTAGCGACTCTAATTGTAAATGTAATATGCAAAGTTGTAGATTTAGAAGAGGTAGCTGTATTAGTCTGTGCAAGCATATCAGGCAAAACCCAAAATGATGATGATGATGATGATGATGATGATTATGATGATGATGATGATGATGAAGAAGAAGAAGAAGAAGAAGAAGAAGAAGAAGAAGAAGAAGAAGAAGAAGAAGAAGAATTGATTACAATATTTGAAACTTTTTTAACAGGAGTTCTAGCAAAGGTCTTAGCTTGGAAAGGCATTAGATAATCTTATGACTTTGGCTTGAGAAAAATATGGTATTTTGTTAAGTATGCGGTAAATAGTTCTGTTATTGATGTAGCACAATGCTCTTTCTATTGTGAAACGTATCTCCTCAGCTGTGCTCCTTCATTCTTAGCTGTAGGTAAGTAGCTTTTTACTCTTAGATAGTACTTTTGAACACATGCAGAAATAATGTATTTAAATAGCTCTTCCTAAGAGTTCCCTTGATTTAACTTGTTATATCTTGCATGTTTCAGTAAATTTAGCCTGGTCAGCAGTGGCTCAGATGTAGAGTACACTCTGGGAGTCAGCACTGTCTATGTTTATGTTCTCTTTCTCTCTGTCTTTTTTCACTGTTAATATCCTCATCAACACATATACAAAATCATGTAGGGACACATTTTGAAGAGCTGTTCTATTTTGAAACATTATTTCACATCACTTAAGTTTCCATTTTTGTTAGATCATTAATATACTTTTTTGTTATTCTTCATATGACAATATTTCCCTACTAGCTTCTCATATTTCAATCCAATTCTTGCTGGATTCTCTGCTTGAGATCTTTTCTATTAACATTCTGAATGACATGTCTCTCTTCCCTCTCTTTCCTGTTGCTAAATAAACTTGCACATTTCCCTTGTACTTTTAGGGAACATTTATCATGTTTACATGGGCCAATATCCTATTGCTAGAGCTGACTGGAATAGACCCCATTGGCTTGGTGGGTTTTACATAAATGCTGATTTGCCATTTGGCAATCAGTTCAATGGGTCTACTCTCTTTTTGAGACTATGATACTGATCATTGCAATTTGTGTAGCTTGTTTTTCTTTAGCTGACTTTCTTTTGAGCTATTATTATTTTTCTTCCTTTAATATTTAAAAGGTCTGGCAGAATTCCTGAACATTGATTTCACAGATTCAAGACTGCCATCCTCATTTATTTTACTTTAATGGTGAAACATAGTTGTTCATATCCCTTGCTTTATAAGCTGTGTTTGTTAAATTACAATTATTTAATGACAGACTGTTATTTCTTAAACTTGGGGTTTTGGCTGCTGAATATTTAGAAGTCTGTTTGAGAGGCTGGGTGAGATTCAGAGAAAGAAATGACAAGATGTCTTATCAAGAATCTGAAGGTTGATTTATACTTCATAATCTGTTCAAACATACTTGTGGAACATCAGTAACAAAACAGTGTAACACATTCTGCATTAAAATAGGCTGCATCTACAAGCTCATTTTCGTGCTCCTGCTAATGATAGTACTTTACAAAAGCATTTCCTAAATAAAAGTGAGTCAGGATTATTTATCATAACCATTAAAATATATCAAAATGAACCTCAGGCTTTATGCTATCTATCTGGTGCAGTTGATCACCTGGACTAAATGACTTCCCTTGTACAGGTGTAAACCATCAGTAACATCCTGACATTATATATTAAAAGATTGGGAACAAGGGAGGTAATTTCAGCAATGTGAATTCCATGAAAGCCTCAAGGCCCATTATGTTTGCAAGAAGTTATTTTTACATACCATAAACCAAAGTTAAGTCTACACCAATATGGCTCGCCCAATGTGATATAGTGGATAAAGTGATGGACTAGGACTCAGGAGGCCAGAGTTTAAATCCCCAGTCAGCCATGGAAACTCACTGGAGGAAATGGAACTGGTAAAACTACTCCTCAAAGATTTCACTTACCTTGAAAGATTTATTAGGGTTGCTATTGATGGCACACAATAAATAGCAAATATGGCTTAGCCCTGCTGAGGGATTGTTTTCCTCAGG
The DNA here is from genome assembly GCF_051106095.1 of Pogona vitticeps. Taxonomy (NCBI): domain Eukaryota; kingdom Metazoa; phylum Chordata; class Lepidosauria; order Squamata; family Agamidae; genus Pogona; species Pogona vitticeps. The sequence continues at coordinate 128,707,430 of NC_135783.1, forward strand.
TTAAGTCGAAGTAGAATTAAAACAGTTTCACATACAAGGACACTGAATGTTCTTACTAGTATCTTCCCCCCATGGCCCAGTCTTCCTGTAATGTTTACTTGCATGTAGGCCCTGTTCAGCAAAAGTTCTCAACAACATTAATTAAAGTTTTCCTCCTTGTAGGCTAAGTCTCTGTTGTTGCTTCCTAATGAGAATACATGGAGATTAATGATGAATGGCCTCTTAATTGCTTCATTGACAGTTTCAGTTCCCACAGGCATGTGAAAGATTAATTACTGATTTTTCCTGTTTTGTTTTTCTTCTGTTTGTTTATAGTGGATCCTTGCATACTAACCTCTAATCATTTTGTAGTTAGATTTTGTCATTTTGCTATTAAATAATGAAAGAAAAATTAATGAGAAGAAACTATTAGGAACAGGAACTGACACTACGGAAATTAAGACACAGTGTGATCACTAATCCTTGTGCCCCCCCTCCCGTCCCCATGAGGAAAGATTGAAGTGGATAAACTGTACAAACCAAAAACATTTAATTAAATGTCATCAGAGGTTTTTTAAAAAGCTTAGTAGAATGTTGCTAGTCCTCACTAGTTTAATTTTATTAACAAAAATTACCATTATCAGAGCGCTTTGATAGACTACTTGGAGAAGGTGGAAAATGCAGATAATGCTAGGGATGAATTGTTGTCTGAATACCTTGTAAAAAGTGAGTGGATAAGAAGTGGTAATTCCGGGGAGCGGGGGGGGGGGAGTGTAGTGTGGAATCCTCATTGTTAAGTGTAACACCTGGCTCTTACTTTTCATTGGTGAAGAGTAATCAGTCATTGGTGAAGAGTAATCAATCAATTTTGATGTTTAGTCAATATTAAGTTACCGTATATACTTGAGTATATGCCGAACCAAATATAAGCAGAGGCACCCAATTTTATCACAAAAATCTGGGAAAACTTACTGACTTGAATATAAGCCAAGGGTAGAAAATGCAGCAGCTACTGGTAAATTTCAAAAATAAAAATAAATACCAATAAAATTAGATTAATGGAGGCATCAGTAGGTTAAACGTTTTTGGAGATACTGCCCTTCTGAACTGTGAGACACACTTCACTGCCTGCGGGAGGGAGGACTCATACCGAATGCTGCACTTATCTACTGCTCTACTGCTGCGTAACAAGATGGAGGGAGATGGAGGAGGAAGGTGGGAGGAGGAAGGTGGGTACATAGAAATGCAGGAGGAGGAGGGTGGGAGTGTCCTGGAAGCGGAGATGCAGTGTACTTAACCAGGTCATCGGACCACCCACAGAGGCTGCAGGTGCCCGTAGATGAGCGGGGGAGTCCGGAGAACACCCGCACTGCAGGAGAGAACATGTAATTTTGAAGCTGACTCGAGTATGAACCAAGGGGGTGCTTTTTCAGCAAAAAAAACTGTGCTGAAAAACTAGGCTTATACTCAGTATATACAGTATGTTGAATGCCAGTGTATATGTAGCCAAAACAGAATCACCCAGGCACAATAGCGGGCTTGGGAGAACAGAAAAATCTGGGAGAGAATCCCATTCCCTAAGCACTGCAATAAAGGCCGAACATTCTCTGTGGCCACTGAAACATGACTAGTGGTATGGAGTAGGTTTGGAATGGAAACCTAGATTGGAGGGGAAATTGCCATGGAGGAGGAGAAGACTCATGGACTGGAAAAGAAGCACTCCCCTCTGTAATATTTGTTGCAAACACCACTTATTCCCTTCCAATCCAAAGTTCACCATATTCATACCATTTCTTACACAGCCCAAATGGTGCTGCCTACACTGATTAGAATGGTATCCGCAGGCTTCAGGGAGGAGGAAAGTCTTTTGGGAAAATCTGGGAACCCCCTCCCCCTGAGTCCAAAGAGAATGTGTTATTCAGTGGTCATGTCAAGTTCGCAGACTGAGAGGAAGGTGGAACAGAAAATGAAGCTTGGGGAATAAGGGCAGAATGAAGTGGAGGAGGTAGGAACCTGAACAGTAGCATTCCACAGTTCAATATATTTTTTGCAGGACTTTTTTTCTTTTTTCTTTTTTCTTTTTTTCTAAATGATTATTTTCAGGTGAATCTCCTAATCTTTCCCTGTTGCTCAGGTGTTGACTTGAGGGGCAGTACACAAGCCTGTGGTATTGTACACAAGAGAACATAGTTTCTACAAACAATCAGTAATTGTTTCTAAAAATAATCATTAATGTAACCTTCTGATATAGTGATTATTTATTTCATATATCAGTTAGGGATAAGCAGAACCAAACGGTTTTCTTCCGTAAAATCTATTACATACTTCTGGAATAGACTGATGAAGATTGAATAAGCAGCTAGACAGATCAGACATGGCACCAAAAGGCCCAAGTGGCCTGGCCTTTCAGGATGCATGGCTGATTAATAGGCTAGGGTGTGTGTTTCTGGCATCTGGTATGGCTTCAACACACCTCCACACACCAAGCATGGTTTGTGCAAGTAAAGTGACCTCCTAGAAGCCCTCACTGCAGTAGACATGACTTCTGAATAGTACTGGAATCCATCACAGCAGGAGAGGGAGAGTCCTGGCTCTACTCCAGGATGTTTCATTTTTAGCTGGCAGTGGCACTTCTTTCTCAGATTGTAGTTCAAATGCAGTTTGAAAATATTTCTGAAACCAGTGTTTTTATTCTGTTGGTAATGCAACAAAAAGTTTTAAGTGATTAACCCTTGCAGCGTGTTATTGCTAGACACAAAGTTCAGACTATCTCATGCCACTTCGATTGTTTCTCTCTGTACTGTTGATACACAATAAGATAGTTTGGAATCCAGCAGGCCTGTGTGAAAAGATTACTGGGAGTGGCAAATAATTGTTTTATGATGTGTTAGCATTTTTTGCATAGTCGTAAGCTGAAGAATGTGCACCTTTAAGGCTTTTAAAATAGTTGCATAAATCATTCTTTCATTTTTCTGTTTCAAGAGCAGAGTTGTGAAATTAGTGGAATGTTCTGCTTGGGAAAGCTCTGAGGCTTCCAGTATGCCAATTTTTCAAGCCACGGCTATGTGGGTGGGAGTAATTCAGGGTGAAATTGCAGGACAGCTTCCTTTCAGGGCCCTCAGTTATACCCTCACTTATTGCTGCAAAGCAAAGGTAAAGTTACCTCTGGCAGTTACTGCCACTTAACTTGGATACTGTGGTTGCCTGAAGGAGATCAGCTGTAAACTAGAGTTGGGAAGGGCTTCCGTACTTTACACCTAGCTGCCGTTTCTAGTCTTCTCTTCTAACAGCAATCTTTCCCACAGGGCTGCTAGATTCCCAACTAGAAAATGAATAGACTGGCAATTGCTTTTGAGTCAGGGAGCGCTGTATTGAAATCTTTATGTACTAGTAGTTCTGTGGACCAAAATGAAAACAGAGTTCTTTAAGAAAATAAAAATAAAATAAACAACAATTTAAAAAAAGCTGTCTCCTGAATTAGGGTGTTTAAGCCTGACAAGCTATTTCAAAAACACATTCTGTGGGTTAGAAGTCATAGCTCTCTTTCTGGGTCAGAGGAAAGAGAGCAGAGAAGAAATCTCTATTATAAGTCAGCAATTCAAGTTCTACTTTATGCTTGGCAATAATGCCTATATTTTAATTCAACATTTCATTTGCTATCCATCCTGTTAACATGCAGGTAGGAAAAGTAATCAACAACATAATTTCACAATATATTTCTGTTGGCTGAAATCCTCTTTCATAAGTTATACCTGTGGAAAGTGGTAAGTTGATAACAATACCAGCAGGGGAAGATTTTTGGTAGAGACTTCCTCTTTCTATCTTGTGATTCCCACGGGGTGAAACAGATAGCTTGTGAGTTAGACATGCTCTGGGAATGAAGGGGAAGTCTTTAATTACCTAAATTCTACCCTTGCTGGTGATATCATCACCCTTCCACAATGTAACTTATGTAAGAAGATTTTGGCTATTAACATGCAGAGCAATCAGCTGAACATGACAACAGATGATAGGACTATTGTTAGTCCCTAGTTTAAACTGCTTCAGAGGAGGGGAGGGTAATAGCATACAAGAAAGAAACCTAATTTGGTGGCGGACGAAATTGGCAATTATAGGCCTGTCGCCAATATTTCTTTCATGAGCAAAGTGGTCGAGAGGGTGGTGGCTGACCAGCTTCAGGCACATCTCAATGAAACAGATGCCCTGGATCCTTTTCAGTCAGGCTTCAGGCCATGCCATGGTACAGAGATGGCATTGGTCGCCCTGTACGATGACTTGTTGAGGGAGGCCGACAGTGGTAAAATTTCTTTGTTGGTCCTCCTCAACATCTTGGCGGCCTTCGATACCGTCGACCATGGTATCCTCCTGGGGAGGCTCTCTGAGTTGGGTATCGGTGGCTTGGCCCTGGCCTGGTTCCGTTCCTTCTTGGAGGACCGCCTCCAGAGAGTGCAGCTTGGGGAGAGTATTTCGGCCCCGTGGAAACTCAATTGTGGGGTTCCACAGGGGTCGTTCATCTCCCCAGTGCTGTTTAACATCTATGAGGCCGCTAGGTGGAGTCATCAGGGGGTGTGGGGCTTTGTGTCATCAATATGCTGATGACACCCAGCTCTATATTTTCACCAACTGCAGGTGATGCCGTCCTGGCCCTCCAGCGCTGCCTGGGGGCCGTACAGCAATGGATGCAGGAGAACGGGCTGAGGCTGAACCCGGACAAGACGGAAGTTCTGAGGGTGGGTGGCCCTGTGGATGGTGGCTTCGGAAACTCCCTCATGTTTGGGGGGGGTGGCCCTAGCCGCGAAGAGTGGGGTCCGCAGCCTGGGGGTACACCTGGACCCGATGCTCACCATGGAAATGCAGGTGGCGTCGGTAGTCCGCACCGCCTTTTCCACCTTTGGTGGATTGCCCAGCTGCAACCTTACCTAGACAGAGGGGCGCTCACTACCTTAGTACATGCGCTCGTAATTTCTAGATTAGACTACTGTAACACACTCTACGTGGGGCTTCCTTTGAAGCTGATGTGGAAACTTCAAGTGGTGCAGAATGTGGCAGCCAGACTTCTTACTGGAGTAAGAAAATACCAACATATCTGTCCTACTCTGGCCATGCTGCACTGGCTGCCCATCCGTTTCCGCATTGACTTCAAAGTGTTAATGCTTACATATAAAGCCCTAAACGGTTTAGGACCTCGGTACTTGGCGGAATGCTTACTCCCATGTCACCCGCGCGAGCCAGGAGGTGAGGCTGAGGAGCCTGACGCCGAGGGAGGCCTGGAAGGAAAGAACTAGAAACCGGGCCTTCTTGGCGGTGGCTCCTCGCCTCTGGAATAACCTACCTCCGGAGATTCGCGCTACACCCTCGCTGGGTACTTTTAAGAACCAACTAAAAACGTGGATGTATAGGCAGGCCTTCCCTTCCAGTTAATTCCTGTCCTCTTTCATTTTTTATTCTTTTTCTCTTTATTTGATTTATTTTGTATTTTTCCCATCTTGCAGAATCATTTAATTAATTAATTGTTATAATTTTTTCTTGAACTTGTTATCCTTTATGTTGTAAGCCGCCTAGAGTGGTCGAAATGACTAGATAGGCGGGGTATAAATACAATAAATAAATAAAAATATAAATAAAGATTGAAATCTTCTTGGGTTTAATGCATCTACAATATCTACAAGACAAAGTGAAGGGCTGATTCAAAATCCACTTGTTTGCCAATGCGAAGATTCTTTGAAAGGTGAGACCACAGATACTTGATTAATATATGGGATAAGGCTTAGCTGAATGCCAGTGCTTTAATGTGCATTACAACAGACAAAACATGGTGGTAGACAAAGGTTAACAAATGTTTCCTTTTGTAATAAGTGAGTGGTAAAAGGTGTGTGTGTTTAGTCGTTTAGTCGTGTCCGACTCTTCGTGACCCCATGGACCAGAGCACGCCAGGCCCTCCTGTCTTCTACTGCCTCCCGGAGTTGTGTCAGGTTCATGTTGGTTGCTTCGCAGACACTGTCCAGCCATCTCATCCTCGGTCGTCCCCTTCTCCTCTTGCCCTCACACTTTCCCAACATCAGGGTCTTTTCCAGGGAGTCTTTTCTTCTCATTAGATGGCCAAAGTACTGAAGCCTCAGCTTCAGGATCTGTCCTTCCAGTGAGCACTCAGGGTTGATTTCCTTTAGAACTGATAGGTTTGTTCTCCTTGCAGTCCGGGGGATTCTCAAGAGCCTCCTCCAGCACCACAATTCAAAGGCATCAATTCTTCGGCGGTCTGCTTTCTTTATGGTCCAGCTCTCACTTCCATACATCACGACAGGAAAAACCATAGCTTTGACTATTCGGACTTTTGTTGGCAAGGTGATGTCTCTGCTTTTCAAGATGCTGTCAAGATTTGTCATCGCTTTCCTCCCAAGAAGAAGGCGTCTTTTAATTTCAGGGCTGCTGTCTCCATCTGCAGTGATCATGGAGCCCGGAAGATAAAATTTGACACTGCCTCCATATCTTCCCCTTCTATTTGCCAGGAGGTGATGGGACCAGTGGCCATGATCTTAGTTTTTTTGATGTTGAGTTTCAGACCGTTTTTTGCACTCTCCTCTTTCACTCTCATTACAAGGTTCTTTAATTCCTCCTCACTTTCTGCCATCAGAGTGGTATCATCTGCATATCGGAGGTTGTTGATATTTCTTCCGGCAATCTTAATTCCGGCTTGGGTTTCTTCCAGTCCAGCCTTCCGCATGATGTATTCTGCATATAAGTTAAATAAGCTGGGGGACAATATACAGCCTTGCTGTACTCCTTTCCCAATTTTGAACCACTCAGTTGTTCCATGACCAGTTCTAACTGTTGCTTCCTGTCCCACATATAGGTTTCTCAGGAGACAGATAAAGTGGTCAGGCACTCCCATTTCTTTAAGGACTTGCCATAGTTTGCTGTGGTCCACACAGTCAAAGGCTTTTGCATAGTCAATGAAGCAGAAGTAGATATTTTTCTGGAACTCTCTGGCTTTCTCCATAATCCAGCGCAAGTTAGCAATTTGGTCTCGAGTTCCTCTGCCTCTTCGGAATCCAGCTTGTACTTCTGGGAGTTCTCGGTCCACATACTGCTGAAGCCTACCTTGCAGGATTTTGAGCATAACCTTGCTAGCGTGTGAAATGAGTGCAATTGTACGGTAGTTGGAGCATTCTTTGGCACTGCCCTTCTTTGGGATTGGGATGTAGACTGATCTTTTCCAATCCTCTGGCCACTGTTGAGTTTTCCAAACTTGCTGGCATATTGAATGTAGCACCTTAACAGCATCATCTTTCAAGATTTTAAATATTTCAACTGGAATGCCATCACCTCCACTGGCCTTGTTGTTAGCCAGGCTTTCTAAGGCCCACTTGACTTCGCTCTCCAGGATGTCTGGCTCAAGGTCAGCAACTACATTGTCTGGGTTGTCCGGGATATCCAAATTTTTCTGATATAATTCCTCTGTGTATTCTTGCCACCTCTTCTTGACATCTTCTGCTTCTGTTAGGTCCCTCCCATTTTTGTCTTTTATCATGTTCATCTTTGCGCAAAATGTTCCTCTAATATCTCCAATTTTCCTGAACAGATCTCTGGTCTTTCCTTTTCTGTTATCTTCCTCTATTTCTTTGCATTGTTCATTTAAGAAGGCCCTCTTGTCTCTCCTTGCTATTCTTTGGAAGTCTGCATTCAATTTTCTGTAGCTTTCCCTATCTCCCTTGCATTTTGCTTCCCTTCTCCTCTCTGCTATTTTTAGGGCCTCGTTGGACAGCCACTTTGCTTTCTTGCATTTCCTTTTCTTTGGGATGGTTTTCGTTGCTGCCTCCTGGACAATGTTACGAGCCTCTATCCAAAGTTCTTCAGGCACTCTGTCCACCAAATCTAGTTCCTAAAATCTGTTCTTTACTTCCACTGTGTATTCATAAGGGATTTGGTTTAGATTATACCTGAGTGGCCCAGTGGTTTTTCCTACTCTCTTCAGTCTAAGCTTGAATTTTGCTATGAGAAGCTGATGATCAGAACCGCAGTCAGCTCCAGGTCTTGTTTTTGGTGACTGTATAGAGCTTCTCCATCTTTGGCTGCAGAGAATATAATCAATCTGATTTCGATATTGCCCATCTGGTGATTTCCATGTATAGAGTCGCCTCTTGTGTTGTTGGAAAAGAGTGTTTGTGATGACCAGCTTATTCTCTTGACAAAACTCTATTAGCCTTTGTCCTGCTTCGTTCTGAACTCCAAGGCCAAACTTCCCTGTTGTTCCTTTTATCTCTTGGCTCCCTACTTTAGCATTCCAGTCCCCTAGAATGAGAAGAACATCTTTCTTTGGTGTCAGTTCTAGAAGGTGTTGTAAATCTTCATAGAACTGTTCAATTTCAGTCTCCTCAGCAATGCTGGTTGGTCCATAAACGTGGATTATTGTGATGTTGAATGGTCTGCCTTGGGTTCGTATTGACATCATTCTATCATTTTTGAGATTGTATCCCATTACAGCTTTTCCCACTCTTTTGTTGACTATGACGGCTACTCCATTCCTTCTACGGGATTCTTGCCCACAGTAGTAGATATGATAATCATCTGAGCTGAATTCGCCCATTCCTGTCCATTTTAGTTCACTGATGCCCAGGATGTCGATGTTTATTCTTGCCATCTCCTGTTTGACCACCTCCAGCTTCCCAAGGTTCATAGAGCTTACATTCCAGGTTCCTATGCAGTATTTTTCTTTACAGCATCGGACTTTCCTTTCACTTCCAGGCACGTCCACAGCTGAACGTCCTTTCGGCTTTGGCCCAACCACTTCATTAGCTCTGGAGCTACTTGTACTTGTCCTCCACTCTTCCTCAGTAGCATGTTGGATGCCTTCCGACCTGAGGGGCCCATCTTCCAGCGTCATATCTTTTAGCCTTTTGTTTCTGATCATGGGGCGTTCTTGGCAAAGATACTGGGAGTGGCTTGCGATTTCCTACTCCAGGTGGATTGCGTTTAGTCGGAACTCTCCACTATGTCCTGTCCGTCTTGGGTGTCCCTGCACGCCATAGCCCATAGCTTCTCTGAGTTACTCAAGCCCCTTCGCCACGACAAGGCAGCAATCCATGAAGGAGGGTAAAAGGTGTATTGCAGTTGTAATCATACATTCTCTACAAGAATCATACATTCTCTACAATGTACACACATTGTTACTTAAAATTTATTATCTTTATTGTTAGGTTCAAGGTGCAGGATTTCGGGGTTGGAAAGAAGTAACATCCATATTTGGTAAGGAAGATGAACAACAATTACTAACAGGATGCAAATCTCCGAAGTCTAAAGGGTATGTATGCAGAGAAGTGAAAGTGAGGCATTCCTTATTTGCAACTTCCTATTCATATTGTTCTTCTTGTGTAAAGATTCTGCTTAAACTAAGGGTCTGCACTGAGATAGAAAAAGGTTTTGTTTCAGGCACTGGGCTAAAACAGAGTGGGGTTTGGTACAGGAGGTGGTGGACTCCTCTTGGGATTGAATCCAGACAGTTTGCTTAATTCAGGAAGAAGAGGTGAGATCCTTCATTGAGCAGAACTCTCCCTTTGTGAATGGAAGCTTCCCCCCCTTTTTTTAAAAAAAGGGATTCAACCCAATGTATATATTCCTTTAGTTGATCATCAGCACAAGCCTCTGTCCAGCAACTCTTTGATTTGAAGAGCTATTTTGGCTGAAATCAAATGCCTGTCGTGTCCATTATAAGAACAAAATATGACCACAAAGGAGAGGATTCCCCACTATCTTTATCAATACGTATTCTTTCCTGTTGACAAATCAGTGCTGGTTGCAAATAGGGGTCTTTCCCCTTTGTAATTTGAATTTATATCATTCTGATTAGCTTAGTTCATTCTGTTAGTCTTACACCAATTTTTTAAAATTTTCTCCCATGTAAATGCCATTTTAAAAATTATTCCATATTTAAATGATAGAAAAATAGGATAAAATGTTTACTAAAGTAAAAGTACATCTGCAGTGAGTGAGAATTGAAGAGTAGGATGATAATGGGAAACGTGTGTCAGTCCTCCTTTATCATAGACATATTTATTGTAAATTTCTTTCTATGAAGTATGTTTCAATAAAAATGAAATTTTTATTATCTCCAGAACAAGCTCAAAATTAAAAGAGGATGTGAAACTGGAAAAGAAAACTGGATTTTGGGACAGTTTGGTGACCAAGCAAAACATCCAGTCCAGGAAACCAGATGAGATTGAAGGATGGGAACCTCCCCAGATTCCTGCTGATGACAACCTCAGTGATGTAGGAAATACTTTGCATGACCATCCATCTTGGTCTGGCTGGGAAGATGAAACCAAAGGCTCCACAAAATACACAAACCTGGCAAGCTCAGGAAATAGTTCACGGTGGAGCATCAGATCAGCTGGAAGGTTGGTTAGCATTAGGCGGCAAAGCAAAGGTAACCTTACTGATAACTGGGAAGAGCTAGAATGATACAAAGAATATGAAAGGTTCTATAAATGATCATAGGTGACATGAGTCATATATTTCCTCAAACCAAAATCAAAACTGCTTAATATTGCACCTTTTTACAAAACAATATTTTTCAAATTGTCCACTGGTCTTCTCACCTTATCGTAAGTTTTTTCAGTCTTTCTATTTTCTTTGCTGAACTAAGTCAAGCACACACTTCCCCCGTGTTTCACACGTTTACATGCTTACCATCTTTTGAAGAACAAATTTTAATGAATGTATACTGTGGCTGAATATTAATTGCCTTATACTAGAACCTCACTGGTTTGAAGTTCTGGATTATTTGGTTTTTGGACATCCTAACTTCATTTGTTGAAGGCTGTCTTTGTTATGTAAAAGTGCTGATTCATGGCTGACACTGCATTGTTTGAGCTTAATACATTGTTTGCCATGTCCTTCACGTAAACATATGATTCTCACACTGAAACTTCAAAAATCCTGCATTTTCCCAAAGTACTGAATTGTAAAGTAAGCTTGACAAGGTCATATGTTTTCATCTGCTTTCATAGAAACTTCATTGATTAGTAGTATAAGGCTTCTGCATATAGTTTGAGCTATAATTCAGCTAAAACACATTTCCAGTCACTCCAAACCACAGAATTAATGATAACAGCTAAGACCCGTGTTCCCTGAGTCCCTACACTAGATGTCAAAAGTAGCTTCTGTGTGGTTGGATTCCATATTGCTGCAGTGATGTAAGCCAGGGCACATAATAAGGTAACTTACACCACATTCTTGTGCAATTGTTATTAAGCTCAGTTTTCGTATGTACAGTAGGATCCCCTTATACATGGGATCAGTATCCACTAATTCACTTATCCATGGTCCGAAAAATATTAAAAGAAAAATTCCAGATAAAACTATTTTCACATGGATTGCCAGAACCAGCCACTAGAGACTGTGCTATGAATTCCTTTTAGTGAAGAATATACATTTTAGTGAAGACTACACACACACACACACATATATACATATATACATACACACACACATGTGGAGCCTACTCTCATGGATTTTCTTAGCAACTCCTGCATCAAATCAGGCCTGAGTTTCAGAAAATTCAGCTTATGCAGAATCCTCCTCCATCTGTTTAGAGGCCCATCGCTTTTCACCCATTGCTTTTCACCCATTGCTTTCACTTCCTTTATGGCTTTGTTGTGGGATTTTAGTATTCCCTCTCCTTCCCATTTCAGGGTAACAGAATTTAATGTTTTAGCTCTGCTGTGTACAAGGGTTATTTTAGTGTGTGTATTGCCTTTGTGAAGTTTAGCTTTACTGATTGCTGCTATTCTTATTACTAAAAGGAAGCTATGCATTATAGTACACATGGGAAATTGGAAATATAACTTAGGTTTGAGATCCTCCCTGTCCCAAAGTGAGCATTTGCACATTCCATTTTATTTAGAATTCTTTGGTTTATAAAATGAGAGTGATAAATAGGCACTCGAGTTCAGTGTGCCTACAAACCATTGTAACTTGAGAAGAAAGCGTTGCAGTACCTCGTTTGAACAACTTTTTTCCGGTCAACAAGGATACTAGTTTCAGAGATATAAGATCATTTTTGCTGAGTGGGGAACAATCAAATGGTCAGAATAATTGTCCAAGAAAGAAGAACCTCTCAGGATGGCTCCACGTACAAGCCTTCCTGCAGGTCTGGAGACCTAACTGGCTCAGAACAATCTTGCCACAAAACATTATGCCTTTGCTGAAAGGAATCCAGCACTGAGAACATTTGCAAGATGGAAGCAAGTTGTAAGGAACAAAGAGAATCTCAGCGACAGCAGTCGTTGGAGCCATCTTCTCAGCTAACTACTGCACCTGCTGATTGGAAATAAGAAGAAAATATTAAAAGTGCCTTGTTCTAAAAAAGTCCACATTATAAATGCTCAGCTGTTTTAAATGCTTCCTTGCTCTTCCTTTCCTCATGCACCCTTGTTTAATTTCTGTCCTAAAATTCTGTAAAATGTTTAATTCAAATACTAGAATATATCCCTCCCTTAGGTTACAAAATCTTTACTTGACCATTGATACTGAGCCTATATGCTATTGTTTATGCAGTAATCTTATTCAGCAGTGGACAACCAAAAACACAAAGTTCAAGATTTTCTTCCAGCAATCAGCAGTTTTCGAGTGAAACGAACTGTTTTTAACTAGGCAGGGTTTCCATTTTACAGTGTCCCCTTCCTGCATGGTTTATTAGCTTGAATCTTTCCACTGAGTGGGGAGGTGGGCAATTTCTCCTCTGCCTCCCTGCAGCCTTCCTCACACTCTCAATATCTGTTCTGTGCAGGGTTCTGCAGGGAGACTCTGGAGTAGATTTGGGGATGTGAGGCTACCGGGTTGAAAGAGAGAAATGAAACAGCATGCTAGGCAAATTGGATGTGTTCAGTAAACACCCCCCCCCCCAGTCATACTGTAGTGTGGAGGAATAAGAATTTACTACAATCCTATAGTATCTAATATAATTCAGAAATATACACAACTCCAGATTTTTATGGTTTCTTTCAAAAGTGATAATACTTTCCAGAGTCTTTGACTATGCCCAGTCCTTGGTCCCTTCTTACCATCTTACTCACACTAATGAATTCTAATTCAGCAGGACATTGTGACGAGAGACTGGTGCAGGTTACAGGATTTTGAGTTGGAGAACTGCCCTTTCATTTTGTCCAATTAGCCTGTAACTTGGATTTGGATTATTAGCACACCCATCCCTGCTTGATTTTTTGTAAGAGAGATATACTTGAAACCAGTTTCATCTGTGACATTTGGAGGGAGACCTGATAAAGCCTGTAACTCTTAAGAAACTGGACTTTACAGTGATTACGGTGGGAAAACTGAAATCTGTAGCTTTGAAGGGCTGGAATTTGGATGTAACACTCTAATTTAACCTTAATCTGCAAATACACAGATTTGTGTAGGCATGTTACAATCAAAGAGAGTCTAAGTCAATCAGAATTAACCTTTTTTCTTTGAAGATGGTAGAACTTGCCAGTGCTTAATGTCAATTTGGTTATACCTTGGTTTCATCTGTCGTGGAAGTACTTGTAGAATATAGCCATTTGCTTTATGGAAAGATTTCTCTTGTTTACACTTTATGGAGGATCTTCATATGGCAGGTGTAGAAGTGTAGTGTGCTGGCATTGAACTCAGATACAGCAGTGGCAATGAAAGAGACACAGAAGCTCAGGGTTTACCACTTGTGGAAGGTTTTTTGAATACTGTGACAAGTTGAGGAGATGCCTTGCACGTTATACTGTGAAGTGCCTGTACTTTACCTTAATGACTTGTCTTGAGATATCAATCAGTTCTATGTGAAAAAAAAACTTCATACAGTCGTGTTATATTTGGAGAGCTACTAAAGGATAGAGTTACAAAGCTGTAGGTTATTGTAAAACAAATGCCCTGCGTCTTGATCACCTATGCATGGCTAAAGCTGTTGTTGTATAACTGACCATTGGAGCTGAAATGTGATCTTATGCTCAAAAAGCAGAATGGATTTATCTGCTTCTGCAGCACTTTGCAGAAAATGGTTGCCTTTGTTGCTCACAGTTACATGATGGGGCACCCCTTCCTATGTTCTCCACAAGACCTATGGAATATAAGGCCTACCTATCTTGTTTCTTCCTTGTCTGCTGGATGGCGCATACGAGGGTGAACAGTGAAAGTTCTGTAAGGGAGACAATGGCAGACACATGGCTATGCTGGACTCCTTCCCCAGCACTGATATAAGGGGTGTGTGCTGTTTTCTCATTTGATCTTAATACTGTGTGCTGTGGATGGCTTGTCCAGAGATTGGGTCTCAAGTGGGAATTTGAGATATAGGCTGGAATCCTGTTGCATAAGTTATGTCATGCAACTTGGATGATCTCACCAGCTGCGGCCATTTCTGGAGAATTAAACGTTTCTTATTCCCCCCCCCCCCCCCAAGGTTCTGGGGATCCCTAGGGATCCCAATGATGCCAGTGAAGCCTTCAGGAGCCATGGAACAGGGTGGGGATTGAATTAAAGTTGGGAAATCGGCACTGTTGGACCTGGTGGAAGGACAGGGAGCAGTGGTGCTATTTTCCAGCTTTAAATAATCTCCTCCCTCATTTTTCAACTCTGAAGTCTTCCCCAGAATGAAAGGGATCCCCAGAACCTATTGGGGAGAATAGAAAACTTTTAATTTCACTGAAACAGCAGCAGCATGGCAGTGACTGATGACATGATCCATGTTACATTACATAATTTGCAAAGCAGGATTCTGGCTGTATAAAGAATGCCCTGGTTTATTTTAGCTAAGAAAGTGTTTTGTAAACAGGACACAATCCATCCAGAGTTATGCACTTTCTGACCTCATTGTTTTCTATGGTGTTTCAGATGTTTAACTTACACTGAAATCAAGCTGATAGAAGTGTCCTTCACCTTGGTTGGATTGTTCCCAGGTTTTCTTAAAGCATAATGGTTTAATATTAAAACTAGTAATTAAATTTTAATATAATTTATTGTTGTGCTTCTGTAGAATTATTTGTTGGAGAATTTTCTTTTTTGGTCTCCTATTTGTTTAACAAGTATTGAATCCTTCTGTTCTTTAAAATATTGCTACCTAGATTTGTATGAGCCTTTCTTTAAATGGTATTTGTCCTTTTTTCATTGCTTTGTACTTATTTGATTTTATATCTGTTGGTTCTGAAGAAGATACCATTGTGATTGCATTGTAAGATTGCACATGGAATAATCAGTTAGATGATGTGTATGTTGCCTTTTCACTGCATCTATGCAGAATTCTTGGCTTGAAAAAGAAGGTGAAATGCTTTATGTGACTGAAACAGTCACTTAATATTCACATGGTTCCTTTCCTCTATTTTATTAGTTTCACTTGAAAAATATAGTATTTTCACAGATGAATAAAAAAATAAGTTGAAACCAAAATGCCGAATTCCTTCATTTAATTTGGTTATTCTTATGAATGTAAGACCTGCCTCTACAGTCTGTTTTTCACTGAAGTTACCTTGTACAGTGGTGCCCCGCTTTATAATTACCTCGTTAAACGACAAAATTGCTTCACAATGATGTTTTTGTGATCGCTATTGCGATTCCAAAATGATGTTTCAAAGGGCGATTTTCGTTTGACGATGATTGGTTCCCTGCTTCGGGAACTGATTCTTCGCATTATGATGATCTAAAAACAGCTGATTGTTGGGTTTCAAAATGGCCACCCACTGTGCAAAATGGCTCCCCGCTGTTTTTAGGATGGATTTTTCGCTTAACAGGGATCGGAAAATGGCCACCGTATGGAGGATCTTCGCTGAACGCTGAGGTATTTCGCCCATTGGAACGCATTGAACCAGTTTTCAATGTGTTTCAATTGAGTGTTTTTCCTCGCTTGATGATGATTTCGCTCTACAGCAATTTCGCTGGAATGGATTATCCTCGTCAAGCGAGGCACCACTATTAATTTCTTGCTCTTCTTCCACCTCTTTCAATGCCATTGTTTAACAGCAGAGGTAGTAGTAGCAGTAGATATGTTGTGTTGCTCGTTGGTTAAATAAAGTTCTGTTGATTGCCTTTATGTCTGGGCCAGTAGGATATTTTGAAGTCCCCTGCCTGTGGAGTACTTCAGGTCACACACAGGTCCTATGAATTAATGACTTCCAAGAGGCCCTATTAACTATCCTGCTCAGTTCTAATAACCCAATCGCGACAGATTCCTTTGTTGAGTCAATTATTCTCATGTTACCTGTCCCTCTTTTCTTACTGGCTTCTACTTTTCCTATACAATCCTGTCTGGTACCGTTGCCAATGAGCAATCATTTTCCTGTATATTTTGTCCCAACAGTGTACTTTCGCCCAGATTGAAGATTACAGTAGTCATCAGAACAATGAAATACTATGTCACATCCATTTCTTTTTGAACAATCCATAGCCTTTCATAAGCCACAGAGTCAAAAGCTTTACTGCAATAGATAAATCACAAAGAGGGTCTTCTCCTTAAAATTACTTTGGTAATATCTAAGTGTCAATGTATACTTGAAACATGGTACTAGTGCCCCTTCATTTTCTGAAAATAGTTTGAACATCTGGTATCTTTTCTCACTGCCATCTGTCGTAATATCTTCGTTGTAAAGTCTTGAGCATCACTTGGCTTGCTTGGAAAATTAATGCAAAGGTCCTATGCTTACTGCAATTTTTAGTGTCTCGCTTTTTTAAGGTTAGAAATATACAGAACATTTTCATGCTTTGGCACACCGTTTTCCACATCTGTTGGCATATTCGTACTAGGAGTATGAACTCTCCTGTGTAGCTTGAGATAACTCCACTGGTATCTTACTTGTGGTGATTTCTTCCAATTACTTTGAGAGTAGCTTTCACTTCCTAAAGGAATCTGTCAGTCTTGCTTCCCCTTCTGCATAGTCCTTTAGAATACTGCTTCTAGCTTCTTTTTATTTTATGCTGATCAGATAACATATTCTTGCCATGTGGATCTTTCATCTTCCCTTAGTTGAAATTTCTCTGGTTTTATGAACATTATAGAGGAGATATCTTGTTTTTCCTTTTCTGTTGATCTCTTGTATATCTTTGCAATTATTATTATATCTTGTGGTTATGTCTTGTTTCATTCTACATATCTTCTAATTCATGGTCAGTAGAGTAACTCGAATCTGCATGGATTTTAAATTCTTCAATAATGTTTATTTAAATGACACTTTGGTACAATTATTGTACTGTTCTTCAGCTTTAGTCTAATTCTTAATATTACCTGTTCAGGGTCACTATACCACAGTTTGTTCCTGGTCTTGTTTCTACAGAGATGATAGAGTTTCTCTATCTTCTTCCAATTATATATTCATCTGAATTCTGTATTGACCCTCTCATGATGTCTGTGTGTAAAATCCTCCTGCTAGGTTATCAGAAACGTGTTTCAAGTAAACAAATTATTGGTTTCACAGAACTTTATGAGTTGCTCTCCTACTTCATTTCTAACTCGTGGACTGAATCCTACAACAATGTTTTGTTCTGCTTTATTTTCTACATTTGCATTGTGGTCATGTGTAGTCATCCGTAGGAATGGAACTTTATTGTTTTAACGAAAGGGAAAACAAAAACAAAAGTTCTTTCATTTTCATTTTCTTTTGTAGATTTCCAACAGATGGCCCCTTAAACATAAATGACTCATGTTAATGAAAAAGAGGGCTATGAAAGTTTCTCTTTTTGGATTTCCCTCTTTTGTTTAATCTTTCTTTAATCCCTTGTCTGTCAAATTACCTGGCAAATTTTTCATCTAAAAGTGTTGCGAGCACTGCTGTCATCAGCCAATTCAAACATCCAGGAGGGTTTTTTTTGTTGGTTTCCCCCCCCCCCCCAGTACCAGAAAACCTAAATGGGGGAAAACCAAACTAAATGATCCAAAAGAGGCAATCCTTTTTATGTAAAACAAAAGAACAATGCACAAAAAACATAAAAAGTAAAGAAGAACCACTCAAGAAAACAAAAATGAATGTTTTCACTGTGTGCATCCCTGATAATCAGCAATCCCATTTTGGTGTGCAATCAGCTTCCTTTTGGACACTTACATAAAAGCTTTCTGTTTCTACTTCTTGTACAGCATCTGTAGCAGAAGCATAGACATGAATGACTGTTATATTGCTAGGCTGTCCATGACATCTGATTGAGTCTTATTTTGTGGCTTCTGCTATGTCTTCCTTACTATTAGAGCCACATAATTTCTCTGAGTCTGGCATTTCCAGAGTAAAACATATTGTGATAATCTGATTATCTGCAGTATTTATACTCCATTTGTTTAACAATATATAGTTATATATGCCATGCAGCATCAGACTTCTTTCTGTCAACGTCATTTTCACTACTGGAGATGAGTGTACCTTACCTAATTTCAGCATTGGCAATTCCACCAATTTGTTTTGTTTTTCAACCTTACTCTCTGTAAAAGAATTCAAGGTGGCTTACAAATTATTTAAAAACACAAACAGTAAAAGTTAAAAATATAAAAATCACATTATTAAAAATGATTTAAACATAATGTTAAAAGGCAAAAAAAAATCCTGCTAAAGGGGGAAAAAGGATATTTTCCCCCATAAAATCACTTCCTCAACTGCAGTTTTCATACTCAAAGCCCACCAGAAAAGCGAAGTTTTTGTCTGCAGCAGAAGGACAGATAGGAATGGAGCAGACTGGTCTCCTGCGGAGCCACAAAAACCTGGGTGCAGCCATCCTAAAGGTTCACCTGCATTCACGCCAGGCATGCCTGTGAGGGTGGAAATACTGAGAGAAAGGCCTTCGCTGAAGGTCTTAAAACCTGGGGTTGCTTGTATGGAGAGATGCGGTCTCTCCGATAGCCCGGCAACCAGTCATTTGGTGCTTGTTCGAATTCTGCTAGGAAACAGACCAGTAGTGACAGGAGGGATTGTACTAAGGATTTTCTGTTCTCCCTGCAACCAGCTCAGGTCAAGAGTCTAGCTGCAGTATTCTGGACCTGCCAATGTTTCAGAGCACTTTCCGGGGCAAGCCTACTTAATAGCATGTTATGATAACCCATGCCATGTGCCACTCCACCCAGATCAGTTCTGGCTTGTAACAGAATCTAGCCTCCTTTTCTTAGTGTTCTTGGCTTCCTTGAAACACTAAGCACCCTCATATATGCATTTCAGAGGGGGAACTATGTCAAATCAAATTTGCTGAGCCAGGTACCACAAGATTCTTGGCTGGTTTGGGTTGAATGAAATAACAGCTGGCAGAGCATGTTTCATAACCTGCTGTGTCATGCCATTGTGGTAATGAAATGTTGTTTTTGCATACATATTGAAAGTACAACAGGGCCTGGTAACTGGTTGAGTGCCACAGTGCATTAACGGAAAGTATGGTATCAACAGAAAAATGGAAGAGGGTCGGCCATTGAATGCAAGAAGCAGATGTTCTTTTCAGACATATGCTCTGCACACATCCTTTTGCAACACCCATAAGTGGGTAATGGGAGTAAGGCTGTCAGAGCCTGACCTTGGGGACCTCGGGGGAAAGGGCCTAATATATCTGGCATTTCTTTGCAGAAGCTCAAGCGCCTACAAGATACATGGCCTGCAGAGTGACTTGAAAATGAATTCACCATATTATTTATTATCCAAACAACATCAACAAGATCAAAATACAGATAAAGCAAACCTCATGGAAAAACATTATTTTCTCTAAAGGGCTGAAGCCTGTCAGAACAAAGAAGCTTTTACTAGATGTTGATCCTCTTGTTTTTAACCTGACACTAAGTAGAACAACAATCTCAGCCTGCTCAGTTCTGCTCTCTCTGTGTGTGTGTGTGTGCGCTCGTGCGTGCGTGTGTGTGTGTGTGCGCGCGTGCGTGCGTGCGTGTGTGTGTGTGTGTTTAAATCCACCCTCACCTGTTTGTCATCTGAAATTCCCTACCCCATGCCTGGGTTTGTGAAGAGAATGCATTTTAATGGTCCCAGTGGAGGTCTTTATTCCTGGTTTAGGGAGAATTTCGAGAAGTATGGGACAAATTACACCAAGTCTCCTTTGTTGATTTTTTGGTGGATCTGCACCACATCCTTATTTTCAGGTATATAGAAAATGAATTGCATATTATCTAATTACTTTAACAAGGATTAGGAACCAGATCCTCCCTAATTTGGATGCAGCCACTGAGAAGGGCCTTCACACACCATCTTAAGACTTCTGCAGTGGTCTGTTGTTTGGCAGTGCCTTACCTTAGGGCTAAGTTTCCAATGTTTCCCCACAAGCTCCATTCAATGAATTACTTATTTAATGTCAACTAAGTCTTTCACTGTGCGGCTACTGCAAAGCATGGACAGGACAAAGCATAAGGCTTGTGCTGCAGCTGCAAAAAATAACCCTCAAATATTTTTGCTTGGTGCTCTATGAACCACATTGCTCTTTGACCAATTGTTACTGATTAAAATGCAGTAGAGCATGTCTTAAAAATTGGTTGGGTCCAGACATAGTTATACGTAGAGTAGACGCTCTGAAGCAAATGGAGTTGAAGTTACCTATTATTGTAAGTCCATGGCTTTTTTGCAAGTCTGTTCTAAGCACAGCCATGTGAATCCAACCCGTTGTGTGCTTCTTGACCTTTGGAAGCAGAATTGCATTGCAAATGATCAATGGAAGTGTTTCACAATAAGCCTCTTGCAGTCTTAATGCCTGCTTTTGTAAACTGTCTTGTGAAGCCTTTCCTCCTGAAGAGCAGGATAGGGATATCCAAGATGCATTCTTTATTTTAAAACCCCTTCCTCTACACACATAACCCCCCCCCCTTTAGACAGGTTTTGGGTGCACATTTGAGAACTTTCTCCCTGATACAGATTATCCTTAATAGATAAAAGCCTAGGCCAGTGCTTTAGAGAGGCAAGGCAAATTCCATTGCATGAGCATGTTCCCAGGGACAGGTCACACAAAGAGCAACAGTGTAAATAAACATGCAGAGACACAGTGCCTTGCAACGTGTTTTTCTTTGTTATTGTTCATGGCAAATTGAGAAAACAAAGATAGTTTAAACAAAGACCACCTAACTGGGCTTCACAATCCCTTGTGTTTGTTGAAGATTGTTCAGGAACTTTACTTCTCCTCCACTCCCCCAACTTTCCCCTGCTGTGCTTTCTGTGTAGAAGGTAAAACAACAGATTCTTGACAATAAATTGGCAGCCCAGCATATGGCCACCACAACTAACAGGAAAACAAATCAGGCTTCACTTCCCAATAGGAAGTAAACCATTGTTTGATAGGACCTATGTGCTGATTTTCTTCGGATGGAGAAAGCGGCATAAAAGCACAGAGCCGATTGTTAATTCTTTTTCTTCTTCTTCTGCAAAGCACTTAACACTCCTCATGTAAACAAGAGTTATGTAAAATCGTTCCAAGGAAATGTACAAACTGTCTAGGCACTCCAGCATTACCAGTCACTGCATTTTTGATATTTTCAGTTTTTTGTTCTCAGCCACATATTGGACTTGGGGGGGGGGGAACAGAAGGAAGCTGTGTGGTCATTACACAATACAAATGTAGAAGAATGCAACATCTTTATTTGACCACTTGAAAAATGAAACAATGGATGCAAGCTTTTGCGGATTAAAAATCCTTTCCTCAGGCTTGCATTGGTAACTTATGGGTATGACTATCCCAAAAATTCATGGCTAAAGCCGCCAGCCGTTATTCTTCTCTTAAGGTGAGATTAAAGGTGGTTACAGGCAGGTTTTGGGAGGTGTGGTATAATGCTTCCCTCTGGCGCCCTGTGAGTGGAAATCTCTACAGTACTCAGTATTTAGACAGAGGCAATCCATCATGCTGTGTAACCCCTCCTCCCTCATTGCCTGTTTTTGGAGCACAAGTTTCCTTTTCGCCTGGGGGTGAATAAAAGACCACACGTGGACATAGGAATCTCCATCAGAATACTGGGGCGAATGTTGGTTTATTTGTGCTTTCTGTGTTGGAAGGAATTGGGTGAGGGTATGTGAGGAATAAAAACTTCAGTTTCTGCCTGTGTGTTCATGTGTTTGAGACCCTACCTTTTCTTGAGGGATGGAGTGGGGATTAGACTAATGGTCCATTTATCTCTGCCTTCTGAGTCTGACACATACAGTTATCTAATTACTGCCATGAGGACCATGTTACCAAAGAGGAGAGTACTTCTAGCCAAAGCTTTTATCGCACTGTTGTCTTTTGCTTACTGAATTTTACAAGGACTTTACCTTGTTTTCCCCACATATAATACGCCTCCTTTTCCTGTTGCTTTTTTTTTTGCCAGCAGAACTTCTTTAAGGAGGGAAAAAACAGAAGAGCTGCAGCACAGTGCCTTCTGATTTCTAACCTGAGGGGCCCTCTCTCTGGAAACACCCAAACTCGGAGCATGTCCAGAGACAGGCATTTGTTCCCATTTTGTGTGTTGCTGGGGCTGATTGATCCACTCCTATTTCCCAACACCCACACGACAAGCAGACCCATTTTGCTCTGATTTACCCCAGGATATTCCTAATCCACACGTGGATTGATGCATTCCATTCTAGGCCACTCCCAGCATGTGTGGTCGCTGGGGACCAGCTAAAATGGAGCCTTCCAGCTGTCAAAGCTGCCGAGGCTCCTTCTGGTTTGAATTTCTGGTGCTGTGAAGTGCTTAATAAATGGGCCACTTCAGGATATTGGCAGACTGAACACTTCGGAGAGCAAAGAAAGACACCTTGGGGGTTTTTCCCTTCTTTTTCTTCATGGGGAGCATGTCTGTTGTGTGCAAGAGAGGCGGAAAAGGTGAGCATAACTGGAAGGCAACGTGTGAATGGAGAGGTGGGTCTGCAGCAGACCGTTAACAGCCCGTTTTGTTTTTCTATGGACACCGAGATCCTGTTGGGAAGGTCTCTTCAGATGCGCACACACACACACCCTTTTTGACCTGCTTTGCACCCTCCAAGCAACCCCCATCTCTTCTTCATTTTTTGTGTGTGGACAATACAAAGTACAAAAGGAGGAATCGCTTTCATCTCCACTGGCAAGGTTGGGGGGCAGTGGGGGATTGCATACACCCCTTCTCCGCGTGACCCACTCCGTTATCTCCTCTAACTCAGTGAAGCCAAATGGGAGCGCAAAAGGAGTGGTGGCGGCAAGAGTCTGCTTTGGGTTGGCTGCTTTTTCTCCCTTGAACCACCACATGTAGGCTGCCTGTCTCTCGTTACACCATTGGGAGGCGAGGATTGCACCAAAAGGCATACCACTCCTCTCTCCCAGATCTCAACTGACCCTATTTAGACCCCACCAAAAGGGTCAGTCTGGACATGCCCTCGCTCACCCAGTTCTTCGGCTCAAACAAACCTGAAGGAAGGCCTGTCAGGCAACTGTAGGGTGGAGTGCAACAAGATTGGGCTAGGAAAGGTCAGAAGAGGTGTGGAACTCTTCCGCCCCTCCCCCAAACTCTAGTAATTATACTTACAAATAAACCTCGGACAAAAATTCCTTTTTTAAGAGTGAAAAATAACCCCTGTAAGAAGAAAAGGTGTTTTTAAATACAGTAATAGCAGTTTGGAGTGGAAAAGCTTAATTTGGGGAGAAGTTCAGCTTCCCTCTCCTGCCTCCTGTCAAATGACTGTGGCTCTGATGGGAAAAGTTTGTGGCCTGAGCAGCGGTCACAACATCCAAGACTTAATTTACGAGTGTTCATTGTTAGCACAAGTTTTACAAGACTGTTTTAAGAGCATTTCTTTTTGTTCTGTCCAAAACGCTGGATAAGTGATTTTTGTGTTGCAAGCGAGCACTTTGGCACAATTGCTGGAAGTCATGTGGACACTAATCATCTGACCCACCCACTCATCTCCGCATTCCTCTAGCTTCAGGGGCCCCCGTCTCAACTGGGGCTGCTTTTACATGCCTTGGGGAAATGCCCTTTTTTCCTGACATTTTCTAAAAATCCACTGTTAACATGGGACAGCAACACACACACACACACACACCCCTGAGCTCTTAGTGATGAATACCATAGGCTGGAAAAACTAGCAGCAGCCCCCAACCACTACTCCAGAAGTGACAAGTGTGTTAATGTAAGGTGCCCAAAGTTCCACCCCCACATTCTTCTGTTACAGGATCCCAGGAAGTTGTTCTCGGCAAAAGATGTTTGTCTTAGTACTTTGGAGCTTTACATTAGCCATCAGTTATATGGTGTATCATATATATAATATTGTATTGTATTGGCCAGAATCCAGTTGGTGATTTACACTTGCCTAAGTGAAACTGTGTAAGTTGGGATACTGAATGTGGTGCAGTGGATAGAGTGGTGGACTTCAAACTCAAGAGACCTGGTTTTGAATCCCCACTTACCAATAGAAACTCATGGGTTTTGTGTGTGTGTGTGCGTGTGTGTGTGTGTGTGCGCGCGCGCATGCAGAATTGATACAATCACACCTTAAATATCCCACTTTAAAAGTCCTGTTAGGGTCGCTGTATGTTGCTTCTGAGTTTATTTACTTAATTTTTTACTCTGCCCATCTAGTGGCCGGGCCACTACTCTCGGTGGTTTACAGTATCACACCATTCACATAAATAAAATTCAATATTAAAGATCAACTTAAAATAGCAAACAAAAAAGTCCAATCTCATAGTAACTATTAAATGCCAAATAACAGATGATGGTGGCAGAAGAGAAATGTAACGTGTGTGTGTGGAGGTTTTAATCTGGGTAAGGCCAAGAAAAGCCTGCGCAAAAAGCCATGTCTTCAAAGCTGAGGAGCTAATTGCACCTCAACCAGGAGAGAGTTCCACAATGAAGGGGCCACCACAGAGAAGGCCTAATTCCTCGTTGTTCATTTCTGGGCCTCCCTCAAGACAGCCACCTATAACATTCTGGATTGAGATGTGTGGGTGGGACAGGAGATCATTCTGAGGGAGAGTTGGCAGCACACACAAGTGACACTGTGTAAGTTATAGCAGCAAATTGCCACTCATTATGAAGGTTCCATTTGCCTTCCTGGGCACACATACACCCCTCCTGCCCATGGAGCCAATGCCATGGAAAGCAAGCAGGACATCATTAATGAGCAGTAATTTGCTGCCAACACTCCCATGGTTTTCCTTACACAAACATAAATGGACAATAGGATTCTGGCCAGTATTATATTACATGAAGCATCCATTACCGATTCAGTTGTTAAATAAGCCTGAGAGCACCACTGCCAGTCAGAAGAGATCATAATGGACAAAATGTTTTCATAGGAAAGGGTTCTGAACAGGTTCAGAACGGCATACAAAGAGAGGAAGAACAGCAGCAATGCAGCCAGACTGGAAAAAGCCTCTCGGCTTCAACCCCTCTGCCAACACGACAAAGGTCAAAATGGCTGAGGAATGCCCAGAGCCCAAAGACAGATGTGCACGGGAATGCAGTCAAGCAAGCTCCCATTCCTACACCTTAAAACCTGTTCCCAGGCACAGGTCCCACTGCTCCACAAATAGGTAAGACTAGAGAGTGTGGGGTGGAAGAGTCAAGGGGCTGCCTTGTCCTCTGCAGGCCATCTCCATCTCATAGAGCAAACCATTTTCTCACTCTTGGCAACAAAGGAGGACATGCAGCCTTTATAGGCGACTGATGGCATCCTTCCAAGCCCCGTAAGTCTCGGAAACCACTGGTCCCTAGAGCCATTATTATACACAACATCTTAACTTTGTTTAATAAGAATCCATTTCCACAGCATGATGAGCAACTCGCAGGCAGAACTTTGATGCATTTACAACGAGAAAAGCTTGTTTCTTCACTCACGCATGCTCTGAGCTTGACTTTACACCTCTCTCCCCCGCCTGCTACCCCCACTTCCATTGTGTATTTAGACTTTCTCACAAGTCTAAGAAGATGATTTGTGCCCTATGCTACCAGACACAGGAGGTGGTGTGCATGTATGAAAACATAACTCTAACATTTTCTACAGAACACATTCCTTTTTTTCCTTTTAAATGGAAAAGTCAAATCTGTGCTGAGAGAAAAAAAAAAGTGTGGGCCATCTGTCACTGTGTCCTGCTCCTTTTAATTTTTTTTTTAAAATTCTCTGCTTTAATGACAGCTACGGGATACTGTTTTCCTTGCATGTTCTGGACATATTATGAAAATATGATCCTGACAGAATCCAAGCAAACCACATATATTGTAACCACCAGGGATGGTATGGCTGTTAGAATTGCAAAGGGAAATTCCAAGAGATGACCTGCAATGCCTCCAATCCACAACTGGAGATGTTCTCTGTGAGTGTGTGTCCAACTGGGGGGGAAAGAACTCTAAATACTAGTTAAAAGATAAAAACATGATTTATTTGTATACAAAATTAGGTCCCAAACACACTATAGTACATAAGGTAAGGCCTGCTTTTATCTGTACATAATTGAATAATTGAAATGATTAAAACTTTAAGAATACCCTGTCAAATCATTTTGAATTTTCTCTGCTATGAGTTCTACTCCTTCCCTCCTCCATATCGGCAGAATACCTAAATCCAGTATCAGTCGCAAATCAAGTATATCCAATGAATCACCGGATCTTTCTTCAATGTTTACTTGCCAAACTCCCTCATTCAACAGATTTATTCTAGGTGGGGCTAACAACTGGAGTTAGCCCCATGATAGCAACTTCAAAGAGAATGCTTATCAATTCAACCTATGTTCATCATGTGCAGAGACAATTAAAGCACTTCCATAGCAGAAGCTCAACAGGCATCACATAGGCCTGATGTTGTAAAGCCCTGTATCAAAATCCTCGTGTCATTGTTAACATTTAGGATTAAACGCACAAAACATGTAAACCAATGGGATTACCATCAGAACATTCTATCTTGCTTCAGCAGACAAGAATTAACAGTTCACATTATTTAGGACACTGTTGAGGAGGAATGACATAATTAATAAAATAGATTTTAAGAAAAATAAGTATTCTGAACAATGTATTTACAAAATGGAACTGGCTTCTTTCATTCTTACACACACCAGGAATGCACAACTGCATCTGACCAACATGCAACAATCACAGTCAAAACGATTATATAGAAAGAAGCCCAAAGCGCAACCTTCTGAATATATGCCAGGCGGAGGCCACAGCGTACATCTGGAACAGGAAGCCAAAAGACAAGGCTTGAATCCACAAGTCGTGTTTGGTCGCTTCAATGAAATAGCCTGCTTGTCCCAACATCACATTTTATAGCAGTGGTCCCTAACCTTTTTTGGACCACGGACTGGTGGGGGGAGGCAGGCTCCATGCACAGGGGGGCAGGGGCACCCCTGCACTTGCAGGGTGCATGTTGCACTTGTGTGCAAGCGCAACACGCCCACTGTGTGGACTGCGGGGCAGAGATCTGTCTCCGCAGCCCAGTTCTGGAAAGCCCGTGGACCAGGGGTTGGAGACGCCTGCTTTATAGGACATACTGTAGTGTTGGATAGATAAATGTTCCAAAGTTTGTCACTTTCCAGTGGTTTTTTCCCCCCTGTAGAACTCACCCTGCCCCATTGTGCATCTTCCCCTGCAGAATGAACCTTTTTTCAGTTTTCCTTCTGCTAACTTAACATCTTACTGTATGTGCTGCTGGGTCAATATTTTTTTCCTTCTGATCCCATTACGTCCCTTTTCAACTACAAAGCACGTTCATAGAAATATTGCACAAAAAGCATTATACGTTACAAGTGCATGAGTATGCAAAAAAGGAAGGGTAAAAAAAACCCCACACACACACAATTAAAATTTGAAGAGGTCTATGAAGTGCTGAGGAGACACCGACACGAAGCAGCTGTTGGGATCGTTGGCTGTGCAAGGATGTCCTGTGTCCTAAAAGAAATGAAGGGCATAGTTATTTTTCTGCATACACAGAAAGCTGATTGCTAGTGATAAAGCAGAATCTAAAGCCAGAGGTTTATTTATATATAGTAGCAGCGTTGAGCTAAAAGTGCCTCTCCTTCAAGGTCTCTTGCTTCTATTTTTAAACAATGTCTGAAACAAGGCCAAAAGACTCGGGGAGTTCTATGAAGGACCCAAAGACCAACACTTCCCTACGAAGAGAGCTCTAACCTCAACAAATACAGGAAACCGCTGTCTTGCTAAGCCAGACTCCCAGCCTCGTCTTCTCCATCGCGATTGACACCGGGTCCCTCAAAAAGAAATAGGCAATGCACAACTTGCCGGCTGCATACAGCCCTTCAGGGCACCTCAAAACACTCAGAACACACCAGCAACTCATGCCACCAAATTCTCATGGCAAACTTGGCTTCCATCAGGCATTCTGCTTGCTTTCAATAGCTTTCAATAGCTTACACTGGTCTGCTACATTGAGAAGACCCTATTTTGCAGCCGTTTCCCATCAACATGTTATAGCAAACACAACACACCATTTAAATCAAGCAAAATGCAGTGGTACCTCGCAAGATGACGACCCCGCTAAATGACTAATCTGCATAACAATGACTTTTTACAATCGCTATAGCGATTCGCAAAACAGCCATTCCAATGGGAGATTTCCACTTGACGACGATTTGGTCTGTGCTTCGTGAACCATTTGTCCACAAGACGATTTTTACACCTGATCGTCGGCTTCGCAAAATGGCTGCCCTCCGTTTTCCAGACCCATGCTTCACAGGGCAGCCATTATTACAGCTGATTGGCGCTCGCAAAATGGCTTCCCTATGGGTATTTTCCCCATTGGAACACATTAAACGGATTTCAATGCATTCCAATGGGGAAACGGATTTAGCATGACGACAATTTCACTAAACAGTGATTTCAATGGGATGGATTATCATCGTCATGAGGGGTACCACTGTGTTTCCTTTAAATTGGATTTACCAAGTGTGCTGCCAGAACCCAGCCACATGATAATGTCACTGATTTTCACCAATACACTGCCTACGGTATGGCAGTTCCCAGAAGTCTGTGTTTATATGTGTGTGTGACAAAATTGGCTCCTGACTCTGCCAAGGAAGCCCAATCTGGCCCACAGTTTTAGGGTCTTCCCAACCATACCTAGAGGTGCCAAGGATGGTGTGCACAACCTCCCGTATGCAAAGCACATGGTCTACCACTGAGCCCAGCCCTTCTCGAAAGGGCGTGTACATATTTTGTGACACTTACTTTCCTTCTGATTGTTTATTTCACCTATGTCACGTCCTCACACCCAGACAAAACACTACAATCCTGGTGAGTACAGTTCCTGCCTCTGAAAGAGGCCTAAAAGCTTCCTTGCAATACCTCCCTATAGAAGCACATCTGCAAAGCAGCAGCTCGACAAAACACACCCGACTAGGGCTGTTTCCTAGTAGCAATGCACATAAGCATGGGAGCCCACATGTTAAGCTTCCACGGTGGTCGGAATCAAGGGTTATAAAGAGAGGCACAGTGGATCAGAACTGTGGCCAATCTAGTCCAGCTTTCTGCCCTAAACCAGAGGGAAGGCATCAGCACAAAACCCTTTGCCACGAACTGGTGCCCACCTCCATGGCCAAGACTTCTGTTTGTCTACACAATTCTCCAAACAGAGAACAGCATCTTCACTGGAAGAATGAAGCATCCTGACAAGACAATTTCTCTCTTCCACACAAAGATCAGACCCCCTGCTGAAGGACTGAAAGCATAAACAACAGTCTGAGGGGAAGACAGTGTGCTGTTCATTATCCCAGGACAGGGAATGAATATTGAGGTCTGAGTTTGGGAAGGTCTGCTGAGTTTTAATCAGATAAAGCAGAGAAAAGATCTCACATTTCTACATTGCTGTTTTCAGCTTTAAGCACAATAGGCTAACGAACCTCCCACAGGCTACAAATTACCTGAAGCAAGCTGCTTTCACTCAGAATAAATCCACCTGTCAATTTTCCCTCTTACAGGAAGATTTCTGTGCTCTCCCTGTGATGCGATATCAATACCTGTTTTTATGAATGGCTAAGACAGAGACTGTTTGTTGCTTAAGTCTCAGCTTCCCCCCCTGGCCATCAAGGCTTCCTCTCACTATCCATAACTGTGTCATCCTGTCAGAAGAATGCCAAATTCTAATGCAGTATATGATGCAACTTGGCCTACACAATGAAATAAACGAAGGGGACACACAGAGTACTCTAGCTACAGAAGCCAGTTTTGTTTTGATATTTTAGTCTTGAGGTTAAATGTGCCATGACTACAAAACATGGGTGGTCAGAAGGTACATCAGTATCAGCTGGCAGATCCCTTGAGGAGCTGTTGTGTATCTGCAGGAGCTTTTCACCCCCAAGGACAGAATCCTGTTGAGGAATCAGGGAGTGTAACATCTCTGTGGGCCCAACACTCCACAGATGTCTCCAGTATCCAAAAGCCAGAGATCACGCCACTCAAAGCAAAGGGGTTTTCCGCCAGCAGAAGGGGATAGTGAGAATAGCCTTACACAAATGGAGGGAAAAGAGGAAACACACATGGAATGTGGTTTTGCCCATTAAACCAGGTCCCAAAAATAACAAACAGGACTGGTGTTGAAATACAGTGGTGCCTCGCTTAACGAGTGCACAATTTAATGCCGAATCTGCATAGAGACACGTTTTTTGTGATCGCTAATGCGATCGCATTGCGATGTTTGGTATAGGGAAAACATCGCATTGCGATGATTGGTAAGCGTTTCGCTTACCGATCTTCGCATTGCAATGTTTGGGAAACAGCTGATCGGCGGTTCCAAAATGGCCACCGGAAGAAGAAAATGGCCGCCGGCAGCATTTTCGCGCCGATTCCTCACTTACCGAGGCGGCGAAAATGGCGGCCGTATGGGGAATCTTCGCTTAACTGTGAGTTTATCCCCCATAGGAACGCATTAAACGGAGTTTAATTCGTTGCTATGGGGTTTTCAGTTCCGTTTAGCAATGTTTCCAGATAGCGACGTTAATCCTGGAACAGATTAACGTCGCTATGCGGGGCACCACTGTATTTAAAAGCATCAGCAAAAAGGCTTCTCAAGCCCCTTCTCCAAATTAGGATCTTGAAATGAAGAAAGATTTGGGTAACCAGAAGGGGATTGGTGGGGATGAGCTGGTGATTTTCATTCAATGCTGGAATTTTAAAAAAATGACATCCTTGAGATCTTTTAATGTATAAAAATCAGGGGGGAAATGAAGTTGGTTTAATAAAGCTTCCCTGGGTTCGATGTGATACAAAACAATAATTACATGGTGTCCCGTTGGTTTTGACTTATGGTGATCTTTTCCAGATTTTATTTTCTAGGTGCTCAGAAATGAATTGCCACTCCCTTTATCTGGGAGTGTGGTCGGATGGGGGCAGCTTGCCCCAAGTTATACATGCTAGCTGTTCTCCTGAGAAGCACAGTAGAGAAATCCAACTGCTGACCTCTGGGGCTCCACAGGCAGGGACCCAGTTCAGTGGATGCTCGCAGCTAGAGCAGTTGTGCTGAATTTAACATTTGTGCACAGGTTTGCATAAGAGACACTGTACAGTCCACACAGTCTTCACTGTACAACTAGTTCTGCAATGAGACAACTGTACTGGATCCTTCTCCTATACTAATTCTAGAAAGTTTCTGACATACAACTCTATATGGTGAAGGGATCTGAGTGCATCAGGAAATCTGAGAGCAAAACATCAGGAAGCTAGATTCTGGTACAAGTCTACACTATTAGCACAGTGCCTCAAGGCAGAATGGTCAAATCTAAGCTGCCATACTGAGATGCATCCACCCTCTTCAGGAAGTAAAAAGTGCATCAGCAGAAAAGAACAGATAGTCCCATGGTGATGGGGACACAGAAATTACTGAAGGGCAACTTCTGGGCAGTAACACTGGTGGAAGGCGAGACTTTCAGAGGCAATGAACTTGACATTCAAGCTAATGTTTGTTAGGAGGAGGCAGTGGTAAACCACTTCTGTATGCTTCATATTGCAAAATCCTATAATGAGACACTCCAAAATAAAACAGGAGATAGTGCTGGAAACTGAGACTCCAAGGTTGGAAGCCACTCAATCAGCTATTGGAGAATAGCCAAGGACAACCACGAATAGTGCTGTTCCTAATAAAGCAGTTTAATTAAAGCTCAGTTTCTGATACACATAAATGTGAAAGAAAGTTCTTCAGTTGCATGATGCACAAAATTCTAACTTGGAATATTAGAAGTATGACTCAAAAACTAAGCTGAAAATTGTAAAGCAAAAATGGAGACTGTATAAACATCACTATGTCTAGTGTGGATGAACTAAAGTGGAGTGGAATAGGGCACTATTCAATTAGGTAATTACGAAGTGTTTTACTCTAAAATGACCAACTAATAAGAAACAGTGACACTAATGGTGAGATGTTATGTAGCACAAGGAATTATATGCTATAAAACAAAATCTGGCCAAATGAGATTTCATAGAAAACCTTTTAACATAACCATCGTTCCAGTCTATGCTGCAATTCCAGATTCACTGGAGGATTCAGCCAATGAGTTCAAAGTGAAGCAAGACAGCAACTCATAGAATTCTGTTATGTGGACCCAAATATATACTATATTTCAAACAACAAAACAGATGATTGTACATGTGTACATCTCTAGATAGTCTATACAGAAATGAAATTGATTGCTTGAAATTAGAACATGGAGAAGTTACTCAAGGCCAGGACAGACACTGGCATATACCGTGTTTCCCCGAAAATAAGACAGGGTCTTGTATTAAATTTTGCTCCAAACATGCAGTAGGGCTTATTTTCAGGGGATGTTTTATTTTTTTTCATGTACAACAATCTGCATTTATTCAAATACAGTCATGTCATCTTCTGGTTGCTGCACAATGGTGGAGGGCAGGGTTTCACTTAACTAGGGCTTATTTTGAGGGTAGGGCTTATATTACGAGTATCCTGAAAAACCATACTAGGGCTTATTTTCAGGTTAGGTCTTATTTTCGGGGAAACAGGGTATCAGCTGTTAATATAAAATATTAGTGTAAAACTGAA
Organism: Pogona vitticeps; assembly: GCF_051106095.1. Lineage (NCBI taxonomy): Eukaryota > Metazoa > Chordata > Lepidosauria > Squamata > Agamidae > Pogona > Pogona vitticeps. The sequence goes on from NC_135783.1 coordinate 128,740,318, forward strand.
GAAGAAATGTAAAATTATGAGAAATGTTATAATTTTACATTCATGAACAGTTTTAAAAAATCAGATAAATAACAAATTTATACTACAAAGCATAACTGATCAAAAAATTAAAGAACTCTGAGTTAAAACCAGATGCATAATCAAGGCAAAAAGACTATTCCTGCAGCCAAAAAGGGGTGGGGTGAGTACCTTGATGGCTGACTAGGAAACTCTTAAAACTGTCCATGACAAAAAGCAAAAATAAAAGGTTATAGAAATGGGATTAGAATTCTAAGTGTAACTTTTCAGCAATTAACATAAAAGAACCAGAGAACAATAATAATTGTGAACAGATAGAAGGGGACAATCAAGAAAGGTTTTCCTCCATAACATTCAAGAAATCAAAAAGAAATTTAAATCAAATTAGGGATGGTGAGAATATCTTATCAGGGTAAAATGAACACAGGATGGAAACAATTATGTCATGAAAATGACAAATTCCTTTGAAGAATCTTTTGCCAAAAGAGCTGCAATATTAGCAAATGAAGTGAACGCCACTTTTAAAACGGCTGGAAGAAATAAATCACATAGAACAGCATTTGGGGGAAATGAATCTATCAAAATTCTAAAAGGAATATGCCAACAAATACAGAGGCTGGCTGAAATCCTGTTTGTGTAAGTTCCTCTATGCAAGGTTGACGATGTCATCAGCCAGCATTTGTTTACTGGCACTGGCAATTTTTAATAATTAAAGAATCCTTCCTCCCGTTCTATTGCCTCCTCAGGTTCCTGATGATGAAAGGAATTACACAGATCCTGTGGGTGTCTTGAGACAGAAGGAGGAAATGTTTACTTTAAAAAAGTCATCCCAGCTGATGATATAATTGGCCGTGCACGGTGCAATTTATATAAATGGGATTTCAGCCAACAAAACAATGGCCCACAAATTTCAAATGATCAATGTACATTCCGATCTCAAAGAAAGAAGAGACCAAATATTGCAATTAACTATAGGACCATTGCATTAATTTCCTATATAGAGTGATGTTCAAGACTATACAAAAAAACCCTTTTACTATATATTGAGCAAGAAATGGCCAACGTTCATGACAGATTCAGAAAATGAAGAAATACTAGGGATCACATTGCACGTTTGTTACTAGAACATGCCAAAGAATTTTAGAATAAAAACACTTTGTGCTTTACTGACAATAGTAAAGGCTCTGATTACAGATCATGAGAAACGATGGATCATTCCAAATGAAACAGGTATGCCACAGCATTTGATTGTCTTCATCTTGTATCTGGATGAGAGCTACTGTTAGGATGGGATACCATATGGAGAACTGGTATGGTTTCTCATTGGCAAATGTGTTAACCAAGGATGCATTTTCTCTATCAGTTCAATTTGTTTGCAGAACATATATAGAAAGCTGGATTAGATTTAGAAAAGGGAGAAGTAAAACTGGTAGAAGAAATATCAGTAATTTATGATAATGAGATGACACCATATTCCCGGCAGAAAACAGCAATGAGTTGAAATGACTACTGATGAAGACAGATTCAGAAAGACAGCTGTAAAGCAACTAGAAGAGATCTCCAAGTGTAATGATGTGCTCGTAAAGAAGAAAGCCAGGATCATCCACACTACAATACAGTGGTGCCTCGTTTTAACAACGAAATTGCATTACGACGAAGTTTTTGCGATTGCTTTTGCGATCAACAAAACAATGTTTCCTATGGAGGAATTTCGCTTTGCGATGATCGGTTCCCTGCTTTGGGAACAGATTCTTCGCAAAACGATGATTTTCCAACAGCTGATCGGTGGTTTCAAAATGGCCGCCGGGTAAACAAAATGCCCCCCCCCGCTGTTTTCTGGGACAGATTCCTTGCATTACAGGCACCGAAAATGGCCACCCTATGGAGGATCTTCGCTGGATGGTGAGTTTGAAGCCCTTTGGGACGCATTAAACAGGTTTTAATGCATTTCAATGGGTTTTTTCTTTTTGCATTACGATGTTTTCGTTCTACAGCGATTTCACTGGAATGAATTACTGTCATAATGCGAGGCACCACTGTATTCCCAATTACTATGAACAGATGCCGGACAGTGAAGAAAAAGAGAGGATTTTGAAATGTGGTGCTTGAAGAAAGCTTTATGGATATCATGAATTACTAGAAAGACAAATAAGGGGTTTTCAGATGAGAGATCATGGCCGAATACTCTCTAGAAGCTAACTTGACCAAACCAAGGGTATCGAATTTTAGCCATATCATGAGATGAGGCTCACTGGAAAAAGACAATAATGTAAAATGTAGGCATAAAAGAGGATGAAAGAATATCAGATGGAATGACTTAGTAAAGGAACAACAGCCTTCAGTTTGCAAGAGCTGAATAGGGCTGTTAATAACAGGATATTTTGGAGGTCATTAATTCATAGTGTCACCATAGGTGGAAGCGGATGGCACATAACAAGTGCCACAGCCCTTGTGCTAGTGCAACAACACTGTTTGATTCAGGTTACAGTGACAGAACTTCCTTCTTTGTCAATTCCCTACCTTCTAGCCGATTGGCTTCACAATCCAAGTGCCATTCACGCTGAAAGGGCACACCTGTGGCCTCTTTCCTTCCACTTCTCTTCTAAAGGGAGAGGCTAAGGGGGCTGTAGACTCTCCTCCTTGCCATTTCCTGGCACATTGTCACATCTCTATCCTTGGGCTTCATGCTATTTCTGACTGTTACGCTGAGATTGCTATTCAGCCCGTAAGTTATGAGAAAAACAAAATTCCTTTTTCAAAGTAAGCAATGACAATGGCAACTTTTCCTACTCAAGACAGTCTTTTGTTAGAAAGACAACTGAAAAGCTGTGCATTTCCAAATCAGAGTTAGGGACAACAAAGCCATTCTTTGGCTTGGAACATTCTTTAAAAAAAAAAAAAACTCAACACAAATCACCAGTCGCAGGGCCAGTATGCATCTCTCTCTCTCTCTCTCAACTTTAGAACAGGACAAATAAAATGGGAAAGAATGCTGGTTCTAGCTACAAAGGTCAACATGTGGTAAGTGCACACATTTTCTCATTCAAAGCTCTCTGGCTTTCTGAAATATACTATTCCCATGACAACTGTTCACCTGTCAAACATGAACTATTTGATACAGAAGCATTGTATCATTTCACCTTGCCTGCCTCCCCGGCCCCCAAGCTTCCTTCATGAGCCACCGCCATTTGACAACTTAAGAAGGCAAAGTGCTCCCCAAACAGGAAGTCTCCTTCCCACACCCTGCTGCAACCAGATAAAATCTCCTGGCAAATGGTAACTCCATACAATCAAGTAATTACTGCCTCTCACGGCTCCCTCCTCTTCTTCATATATAAACCTAAATCTCTGAAAAGTTATTTCTGAAGGCTACAACTCCCAGAATCTCTGAGGCAAGCCAGTCAGTGGCCATAATAGCTGGTGCAAGTAGGACGTTTGGTCAATAATCCCCTCCCCCCCCCCAAAATATTTCCACATTCTGCATCTTCTATATTGTTTAGTTTGCTCTCTAGTCCCCCACCGGCCATACTACCTGCTATCTCAAATTAAATATCCTGTCTGCACTTTCAGTGCCCCAGAAATCTTCAGACGTAATCGCAGAATTGAACACTTAGAGGTACAAGGAGCTACACAGTCACCAACCTGAATATCCTTAAGAGGGAGTTAGATAAATTAAGGAAGATAAAGGTATCGAGTTCTACCAGTCATGATGGTGCTATGTCATTTTTTAGGACCTAAGAAGCAGTAAGGCTCAAACGGAGGATGGATATAAGCAGAGGTGGCCCACAGGTATGGAGGCCTCAAGGTGTGAAAAGGGCACCCACTACAAAAGATTGATCTAATGCACTTCCCAACCTTGGGTAACCCAGTTGGTTCTGGGAAGTACAATTCCTAGAAGTCTTCACCACCAGCTGTGCTGGCAAACGCTTCTGAGAGCTGCAGTCCAGGAACATGCAGGTTACCCAAGGTTGGGAACCACCAGTCACATAACATATTTGTTTATTTGGGTTAGGAGTGGATTGTCTTAGGCAAAATCAGCCACCCCTTCTGTTTGGGATATGCTTCGGCTCTCTTGCATGAGCAACTTAAGAGACGTTGTGTTGCTCTGGCTAGAGCGGTTTTCCCAACTTGGTTCCCCTTGCTTCCCTTCACTCTCACATGCCGGATTGTAACAAACGGCCACGCTGGCTGTAGATGGTGGCCACTGCAGCCCTACACACCAATTGGGGCACCAGATTTAGAGAGGTCAGAAGAGAGAGTCCAACCAGGACCAAAGACATCCAGGCTCCACTTTCCACTCAGCCATTACACTCACTGGACAAATTTAAGGCAGTCCCTCTTTCTCTTAGCTTAACCTCCCTTATAAAGGAGAGGTTGGGTGGGTGGGTTGCACAGCAAGCACATGAGCTCAAGATCCTTAGAGGAAGGATCTGAAACAAGTACTTTGCCTTGAGGATGGCTTTCTGAAACAAAGGGCACTTGGTTCGCCATCTGCCACGCACCATGTCGGAAATAGTGGAGGCTGAGATGAGGGTAAACTACAGCAGCAATGGCTCCGAGGTTAGTTCAGCTTTGCAATACAGAGCAGGGGGTCCTCCTTGTTATGTTCCTAATTGTAGAAACCAGTCTAACCCAACCTAGCCCCCCCCCTCTGGATGGGACAGACTATGTCTCCCAGGCGCCACAGCAAGCTTGTCTGTGGGATGAGGGAAACTGCAGTTCAATACATTTGGAAGGCACTATGTTGGAGAAGGGTGATATGGGTCATATAATATGGGTGATATTAAAATTAGAGATCAAGAATCCATTAAAGGCACTTTAGTATATGGGCAAAAGCAACCTAACAAAGCAGGCCATGTAAGAGAAGAACCCTGATTCCTCTGGAGATTTAAAGTTAACAAGAGATGTTCTGGCATCACTCTCACTTCAGAGTTGCCTTCCTGACATTTAAAACAGAAATCAGCTGGAAGCAGCACTTTGCACATCAGAGAGCAAATACAATGTTTTTCTCGATTTGTTTGTTTTCACTCACAGTACTTTAAAAGCACATTTTACAACATCAACAGCTGTGAGAGCAACATGTTTAAGGACGTGGCATGCTGGTTACAAGAAACAGTTTATTTACTTCAGCTGCACCATATGGACAGAGAAAAAAGCTGGGATGAAAAAGCACATGGAAGTACCTTGAGTAACAAAGCAAGATGGTAGTCCTTTTGAGGTCATGAAGGAAGAAAACGGGAAGGGGGGCAGAGAAGCAAAAGAGAGAAAGATTTTACTGGGCAGAATGGTAACAAACAATCATGCTCAATACATCTTTACAGCAGCTTTTTGCTAAGCAGTTCTATATACACAACCTGATCAGCAGGGGAAATGTTCCCTTTATAAAAATAAAAAATAAGAGTATCATTTATGTAATACAGTATCCTGCATATCAAAGTGAACACTTTACCCTAAAATCCTATGACATACTAATGACCCTTAATGATTTTGTTATCATTAAAAAACAGTATTATTTAGTCTTTCTGAAGCTATCTGATTACAGTATTTAACTTGGACGTCTTATTTCACACACACAGGGCATCTCATGAGACACTGATGTGGCAGACACTGTATCCCCAAAGCACGACCTGGAAGTAAGTTACCTTCAAATCAGCTTGCTTCAAAGGGACCAGGCATAGGCTCTCTCTTCAACTATTAACAGTGAAACAACATGGATTGGAGATTCTGAATGGGATTATTAGCCCTTGCCAATGACTGACAGGAGGAATCTCTCACCTCTCATTTCCAGCTTTTGTTCTCCCGTGTTTTGGACTTCAAGGCCTTTTCAGAGTTGATGTTTTAAAAGGTCGGATTATTTCCTGTGCTGTTTGCCCTGGAGGCCTGAAAGGTTGTTCATGCAGAGGCAGGCGGCTGGCTGGCATGCAGCGAGCGCTGCTCTTTATAAACCTGACTGAAGCAAGAGATGCTAAACCTCCCCTGTGTGAAAACGTCTTCACAAGAAAAATCTGCTTGTTACTGGACATGCTAACCTAGGACCGACCATGGAAGCGCCGCTCGACTGCAGGAAGCAGGCTTTGGCGAATACCGGTAATTGAGGAACTGCAGCAAGAGGAGGCTGCTGCCCCTTCTGTTCTGCTTCTGGGCTGGATGGCCACTACAGGAAACAGAACACCGGACTCGACACACCTCTGATTTTACCCAGCAGGGCTCTTACGGTGTTCGTGAGCTTTGACTGAGATGCTCGCCACAGCAGCTGTGGCACGTTGAGCAGCTGGGCTTCCTCCCAACTCTGATGCAGCCAAGGAGTGTTTGGGCAGCGGTATGGCAATAGCTCCTCAGGACCAACCCTTGGATACCCAGGGACAGTTTGAGGTCTAGCTCATAAAGGGGAAGTTCTGTGGGTGGACCAGGCCAAACCTGTTGGCAGCTGCTGTGACCTAAAGGCGCACACACACACACCCCATTCACAATGAGGGAGCAGAGGCAAACCATACATTCGTCTTATCCAGCTTAGTAGGATTTTATGGGTTAGGATTTCTTTTGCTGACTCATCTGCAAAAGCCAGGGTCTCCTCGGCAAGTTTCCTATTTGGATATTATGGACAAACTCAACAAGGGAGCCAAAGGATCCACTGGCTAGCATGGCTACCGACATCCAAGCTGCTTCCAGTGTTCCTTATCTAAGTTCCCAAAGGAAATTAACCATGCTCTCATTCCCACTCACCCCCTGAATAATGTACTACTGCGCAAGGCAGAAAATCTCATTCTTCAAACAGTGGTGGGAAAAGGGCAAGGACTCTCCAGGGGGTGCTGGACAGCAACTCTTGCCAGCACAGCCAACAGGAAAGATTGCTGCGAGTTCTAGTTCAACATCTCAAAGGCTGCGCTTTGTCCACCCCTGCCTTCCACCATAATTATGCTCAGAAATTTATAATTTGGAACAGTGACCTCTGCAGATGATATTTATTGCATGAAAAGATACTCGTGTGCGGAACGGCATTCCTCTCCCCAAGCAAGAATCTTCCTCATTAACGGCGGAATAGCTCTAACCATTTGATATCTTACCTTCCAGAACAGAATGCTGCAGTGACGACAAAACTTCAAGGTGTCTCCATACTGTTCCTTTATAGGATAACATTTCTGAAGTGCAAAGTAGACCAGCTTCCAGTCAATATGACCTTTTTCTGTCAGAATAAGATGCCTACAGAACTGAAGGGAAAGGTGGCATTTGACTCAGGCTGGAAAAAAATCTTTAATGGAACATAAATGTTCAACTCTGAACACAATTAAAGAAAACCAATTGCAAATTATTTTAGGAAATTACAGCTCTACGGGGTCATCCTGAGCTGATCAAAGCTTGTTGTAATGTTAGGTATACTCGCTGTGGAACAAGACCAACTGAATTCAGAACAATGTACAAATAAATATGCTTCATACTGCACAATTGTCATGATATGGAAGCATGTTCCACGGAAATCAGATCGATTTTTAACAAGTATGCTTATCACAAGCATGTGGGGACAAAGGAACACTTGGACATTATTGCCATAAGGAGTTTTGCTGGTATTAGACATTCTTCTTGGGTTCATAAACAAACCCCAGTGGGAACCCAGTCTTTCTTTTTCTTTGAAAATACTTGGTTTTTTTTGCATAGAATCAAAGTTTCAGAATCTCTGTATGTTGGGAGAATATGTGTCATGAAGTTCTCCTTACCTGCTTTTCAGAGAAGTGGTATTGGCAGAGTTTTCTCCACAACTGTCTGTTTTCACTGAGCACATAGAGTGTGGGAGTTACTTGGCCCAAAGTAATAATGTCCCGGCCATCTGAGAACCTGTGCAAGATGTTGTTCAGCAAACACAAAGGAAGATCACTGAGTGTAAGTCCCCTGCTGACTTGCTGAAAAGCAAATTAAGAGTTGTTTATTAGTTAAAACCTTCTGTCCACATGTGGGATCAAATACATTTTGATATCACTGAAAAAGGTCTCAGCAGATGCAGATCTATTATTAGTCTTCCAGGACTCCATGTACTAAATCCTCAATCAGTTGTGACTTGCTATCTGTTGTTAGGGGACCTACCTCCTTCCGGTGCCCTAAGAAAAGAGAGGTTACTTACCTGGAACTCTGATTCTTCGAGTGGTCATCTGTGAATGCACACCATAGGGTTTAATCTGTGGTTGTGTAGAGGTTTCCAGAATATTCTAGAGTTTTATCATGCATTCTCCAGGACCGCCACCCCTAGTGCATGTGGTCCACCCGTCCTGGCAATTGCCTCAATTCCCAAACAGTCCACTGCTGACGGGGGTGATGGGCGGGAGGTGTAAATTCACCTCTCTTTCTTCTTTGTGGTCTCTGTGAATGCAGATCCTGAGGATTTAGACTCAGAAATTGATTTAGATTTTGATGTTGGAGAAGTTGTAGGGACATCAGGCGAAGCAGAGTGGGCCTGGGAAGGCTGCGTAGTTTCCATGCCCGGTACAGGGCGAAGGGAGCGTTCTCGGAGAAAAGACCTGAGATATTGTTGCCGGAGTTTAAGAGCCTGCTTTGTGAGATTTTTACAGAACTGCCATGAGGCAAGTTGATGGGATTTTTACAGAACTGGCATGAGGCAAGTTGAAGGCAAAAGAGACAAGAATTATGTCTGTCTGAAAGAGGGACCTCATTGGGGCACAAAGTGCACCATCTGAATGGCCCTGTAGGGCGCATAAAATGGCGAAAAAGGGGGAAGGGAAAGGAAGGGGAAGGGAGCAGTTGGAAGAGGGAATATAGAATTGAAAGTCTCTCACTAATTCCCCTCTGTTTTTCTTTTAATGTAAAGAGAAGATATGCATGAATGGAGAGCTTGCTGAGAGAAGAAACCTCAGTGGTGGCAGAAAGGAACTGAGGCAATCGCCAGGACGGGCAGACCACATGTACTAGGGGGATCGTCCTGGTGAATGCGTGATAAAGCCCTAGAATATTCCAGAAACTTCTACGCAAGCGCAGATTAAATCCTATAGTGTGCATTCACAGAGACCATGAAGAGGTGGTTGATCATTGGTGTAACTGTTAACAAAACAGGAGCCAGTGTGCTTCCATGCAGTAGATCAGTGGTTCCCAACCTTGGGTAACCCAGGTGTTCTTGGACTGAAACTCCCAGAAACCCCAGCCAACACAGCTGATGGTGAAGATTTCTGGGAGTTGCAGTCCAAGAACACCTTGGCTTACCCAAAATTAGACCATTCTTTTGACTTCTATATCACCTGCACTGTCCCTGAAAATTAATCAAAAATCTACAATTTTAAAAAAGATATTACTATTTAATGAATAATAAACTATTACTATTAATAATAAGCTATTACTTTAATTAGCATATACTCATTGGTTAAATTATAAATATTTTGACGATCAACAGTGTTGTAAGCTGCCTAGGGGTGAACAAAAGCTATCTTTGTGATGTTCATATTTTCAAAACCATTCTCTATATGCACCACTGAGTGTAAGATTCATGCTTTACAAATTTTCTCAGGTCTAAAGTCAGCCTGTTATGGGAGAAGGAACGATTCTACTACCACCATTAAATGCTTCAGGATCATTCTTCCTAGGACTTTAATAAAGGTGACAATGTCAGGAAATAAGCCTTTATATGTGTGTGTAGGTTTCAAAATAGCAACCACTCATGCTTTCTCTCGATTTTCAAATTCTTAAGAGCCAAGGCGTTCTTAAAAGAAGACTCTTGGTGGAATCTATTGTCTTTGAAACTTTGCCCTTGTTTGGACACCCTGTGGAAACAGTCTTTTCTTATTTGACACGGATAGAAATTCATGCACACCTTGGTCATCTGAAGATTACTGAGCTGCTCCTGCCACAAGAGAATAGTTTCCAATCGGCAAATCCAGATATTGATGTTTCCAACCAGCAATGACTTCCCTTCGCTGGTTAAGATGCAGAGGGTAGAACTCAGGTCCTGAAGAAGGTCTTTGATGAGCCGTGGGTTATATTGGTCTTCCAGAACTTGAAATGCGAATTTTAAAAGACACATCAACATTCTTGGTTTTGGCTATGGTGGACAGAGGTCTCATTCTCTTGCCTAAAACTGAAAACTGCACTTTCAGAGAGCTTTGCCTCCCACCACATCCACCTCACTGGTACAGAAAAGCACTAGAGATGTTCCAACTGAACAATAAATCACACCCACCACAACTGTCTATTTGAAAGTGCAAGTTTCTTTAAAAAAAATCATGAAGCAAAAGATGCCCTTTTCTAAGAAGCTGGGTGGGAAATCTCTCAACTTTCCAGATGTTTTAGTGTGTAACTGCTGGCAACCAAACCCAGATCAGTGGTAGCAAAGAACTACGGGAGTTGCAGTTCAAAGCACCCGGAAAGCCCAAGCCTCAACACACACACACCCCAAGGATGCATTAGACATCAGAAGACTCAAAACAGACTAAGTCAACTGACCAGTGGAACGCAATTTTTAAAACTCAGTGGGCAAAATCCGGTTGCGTAACTTTGTGCTTGCGTAACCCCAATCAGACACGGAAAATGTAAGTAATAAAAAGCTTCCTATCCCCTCCTTTTAGGCTCCAAGGCTCCCTGGGGCTCCCGTTTGCTCTGGGGAAGGCTTTGGGAGCCTCAGAATATTGGGAGGGGACCTTTGATACTAAAAAAATGATGATGGGTCACCACCACCAGGATTAGGACCACTAGCAATGATCTAGCAGTGATTTTTAAAAATATATATATTAAAGGTTCCCCACCACTCCCATCCTGAGGCTCCTAAAGACTTCCCCAAAAAGGAGACCCAGAGAGAGCCTCAAAAACTAAAAAGTGGAGGACAGGAAGTTTTTAATTACCGTATTTGTCCGCGTACAAGACAACTGGGCGTACAAGACGACCCCCCAACATTTCCACTCAAAATACAGAGTGGACGGCTCTGCTGTGGCGCTGGTTGCCTAGGGCTCTGCCCAGTCCCGCCCTGGAAGTTTATGGCCAGCAACGAGGAGGGGAAACGGCTGGGCGGGCAGTGGCAGCGGAGGAGGAGGAGAAGGTGGCTCAGCGGCGCAGGGCGGCGGGCAGCCTGGCGGCAGGCTCTGGCTGCTCAGGCATGGCCGGCTCTGCTTCCCTCCCTCCCTCTGTCCAGACGGACCGACCGCCTGCCTGCCCGCCAGCCTTCCTCCCCGGCCGGCGCGGCCCTGCATCACTCAACAACGGCAGCAGCGGTTCCTTCCTGGCCCAACTGAAGTGCACCCGGCGTATAAGACGACCCCCCCTCCTTGGAGGCATGTTTTTTGGGCCAAAAAAGTCATCTTATACGCTGGCAAAGTTAGGCTAACAGGATTTTGCCGATTCTTTTGAAAAGACTGTCACTGACATATTTTATACTTATGTTAATGACAACACAAACTAATTTTTTAACTGCAATTTGAAACAACAATAATGAGGCAACAAAATAATAGTGACCAGCATCAAACTGAATACTTCTGCTTGCAGAAGTGCGACAGTTTAATCTGGGGTGGCGTATAGTCACCAATTAACAAGCCCCTGGGAGAATTTCTCGTTAAGTACTGCTTATGTGATTCGGCATGTGACTAGAAATTCAATCGGGGACTTCTTAATTAGCAGCTACCCACTGCTCTGAGTTACACCAGAGTTGCACTGAAGCCAGAGTAGATTTCCAATTAGATTCTGTCCAATACTTTTATATGTACAAGGAGCTCAGCAAATTTACAAAGAACTCCCTTCATCAGTTTTAAGTCTGTGGCGTAGGCTGGCAAGTGTGTCAACACTGCCTAATGTTATCTAACCACTTCCACAGCTGAGTGAATATTTGAACCTTGGTCTTCCTGGTCCTAATCTGACCCTAACAAGAATTTTGTTAAGAATTGCCCATCTTGATGAAAGCAGCCACCTTCCAAGCCACCTTGCACCTTCCAAGACTTGTTAAAAGATAAAATGCATCTCATCTCAAAATTTCACACATTTGTGAGGCTTGTGGGGCATTTTGGAGGTAAAACGTCAACACAAAACCATGTGCACATTTTTAAATATAAATGGCTAAAGCAAGCAGACGAATAGGAAAAGAAAAAAAGAAAAGAAAATGAACAGACTCTGCTTGCTCCCCTGCATGAGTCTATGGCTAAAGCCAAAGGGCTTAAATGCAGGATAAATTTATTTCTCAAAACATGAACATCAAGGGCAAGTAAGCAACAGCTGGAAAATTATTTACAAGTTATTTTAAAGCAGATCAGCACAGATGAGGCCTACCTTTTCCAACAATTTTGTCCAAAACATTGAAATAGTTTTTCTGAGCAGCACCACTCAAGGACGTTAACTGGGATTTTGCGATCAACTGCAAAAGCTAAAAGTAATTAGCCTCTATTAGAAAATGAACAAAGCCAAATGAAGCGCAACTAATTAAGTTCCTCAAATACAAAAAACAAACAAACAAAAAAGGCAGGGCTGTAAAGGGGGTATAGTCTTCTGCTTGTGTCTCTCGCACGTGGCCTTTTAGATTGTTAAGCTTTGTGCAGCAGAAGCCTGTCATCTTGTCCTCTGCAAAGCACAGGCACTTTGATGGTGCTTGTTATCAGCTCTGGATTTTGGAGGGGCCCCAGAGCCCAGCCCCCCCCCCCCGGGTGGCCCTTCAGGCAGGAAAAGGCAGAGGAGCATCCACACAGAGAGCTTTGAGACCGCATCGGCTCTTCCTGGATTAGCCTGAGCAAAGTAGAGATGGTTGCGCTGCTAGGACGGTGGACCCTCTACTGGGAATCGCTCAGTCTTGCCACTGTGGTGCTAGGTAATGTCAACAACAACATTTCACAATAGTAGCAGTTGCTACGGGAAGAAATTAATAAAAACTAACAGTAACTCCAGGAAAGCACTCTGCAAGTCAGTGACTAGACATGGGAGCTTCGAGGTGTCTTTCCCCTCCCCCCAGAATCAACCCCTGTCTACTCACCGAGTTCCTTGGTGCATGTGCACCCGGCGGCGGCAACATCACACCGATCATGGATGTCGTCTCGTTGGTGCTTCCCTGCCTCTCCCCTCAGTAGCTGAGCTGGGAGGCTCGTCTTCCCGCCTCCTTGCTGGAGTGGCTGGCTGAAGGGAGAGGTGGGGAAGTGCCAGCAGGGCTACATCCGCGATTGGTGCAATGTTGCTGCTGCTGGGTGCACATGCACCAAGGCGCCTGGGCTGGTTCTGGGGGGCAGGGAAGGACCATCAGGGCACCTGTCTTGGGGGGCTTCATAGTTGCCTCCTCTGGGAGGCCAATATGAAGCCCCCATGTCTATTGGTGATGCTTCTGATGTTGCCAGAACTCTTAGGATGCAGTTCCATTACTTTAAAAACTATGTGTTTAAATTGGGTTTAGCGTGTTTTAAATCAATGTTTAAAAGAGGAAGCATGGATTAATTTGACAGGGAATCATGTTTCTTTGAGTAGCAGTGAGTTTTTCCTACTCTTCTGCCAGAGGGCAGTTTATTTTAACTTGTCTGTGGAATTGATTCATTTAAATTGATTCCCCATATGTGGATGCCTCTGTCGGCATTAATTTTTAAGGAGCTGTCCTGCTGGCTGACTCTCACCACCACTTTCCTCTGGCTGGTACACCAGTCGGGACCAGCAATAGCCAGCACACGTAAATGCCTCCGTGTCCATGTAAATAAACATTGCCATCACCGCCTCTCCCACCACCACCTTCCTTTCCCAACTTTCACTCAAGCCTGTTTTTAAAATTATTATTAAAAAACACTAGGCACAGTCAAAATTAGAAAAACACTGATTGGTATTATGTAACAGATACAAGTTTTAACCAAAAACCTAAGTATCTGTTAAATATTGACACAGTATATGTGCTGTTCCTAATATTGTCATTTTTTGTAGCTCTGGTGGTGTGATTTCTGAGATCTGCAACTGCTTATACTACTGTATGAAATTTGTTGCTATTGTTCCCAAAGCCCCAATGACTACGGGGAGCACTGAAGTGTGTTTCATTCACAAGCGAGATGTTTTGATCACCAGATCTCTCTACTTCGTTAGTTTTGCCAATTCTTTATTTTCAGCTCCTTATTATCTGACCCAAACTGGGGGGGGGGGGGGGAGGGGAGTGACACTGACAAGGTTTGCAATGGGAGGGTGGGGACATAAACACACACACACACACACACACACAGAGTGAGTGGATAAGGAGCTGCTTGAAGGGAGGGGAGGGAAAGCGAGATGTCTGTCTGTCTCCCTGCATGTGTCGGACTGTAAAGAAACCTCTGTTTTAAGTTCTTCCCTCCTGTGTGGCATTCTGTTCTTTCACTCTATCAGATGAAAGCAATCAACAAAACCTCATGGAAAGGCAAGAGGACACACCCCCTGATACAAAAACCACGTAACTTTAAAGCAGAATTCAAAACCCCTGACCCAGGACCCCTTTTATTTCATCAATGTAACCCAGCTCTTAATCATATACTGTATTTTGAATCTTGGGCTTGCTGACCTCAACGATGCACACAAATTGCCCTTTGAGCCTCCCAGCAGGAGCGCTAGCCCCTTGGGCTTCCACTTGTCAGCACAAGGTGTTAACATCAGAAGCCGCTCACAAATTACACCTCATTTCCCTTCAAATCTCTAACACCCCTAACTTCAAAACAGAAGGGGCATAACTGAGTGAGTGCCCTTCGGGTCCTCCTCTGCAAACATGCTCCATGCAGACAAAAGAGCTACAGCCTTCTGGTTAGTGAAAATTAAACCCTCTGAATTTTTTATCTTTAAAAACCACTTTATCCTCTAGAATAGCCTTCTGCTTTACTTCACCAAAAGAAGATTAAAACATTCATTATTCGTCCACCCACCCACCCCTACAACACTATCGTCGAACACCTTTGGACATGATTCAACAACGGTGTCCCACTGATCACAATGGGAATGCAAAGACAGAGAAAAAGAAAAAATAGGAATTGGAGAGGTGGGCATGTATTTACGTCTGCATCTTTAAAAGAGAGAGGTTCAAAATATTTGAATGCTTCACTTCAAAATATCTTAACTGAATCACATTGCATTTCTACACATTTCCTTAGAGGTCAGTAGATGGAACTAAGTAAGCCCCCTCTGTGTTGAATGGAGCTTAGCCCCAGCTCGGTGTGTATAAAGTAGATCATTTGCAGGATTACGGCTCCAGTCCTGCATACTCCTTTCTGAACAGAAGCTGTATTCATCATGAGGAGGAGTTGCTTTTAATTAAGTCAATGACCTGCACAGTAGTGTGACATTTGCTTTCTATCTAAAATCAGTTTCCTGGCACGGAGAGTGGGAGCACGCAAGCGAGCGAGCGAGCACACAGTCTTGAGTAAACCTTCTCCTGAAGGAATACTTGTGGAATACTCCAAGCTTTGACCTCACACAGCATTTAACATTCAAACTTAAGAATCATTTGATAAAATGAGGCCAATACTGTAATACTCCACACAGTGCTGCCCTGTTCATCGCTGATTCATCATCATGCACATGGCTCATCAGGTGGCTGCTGACGGCGTTCCCTTGGAGTTCTTTCCTCCTCTACCTTTGCATCCCCACCGGGGGCCACTCTGTAAACAGCCCCACTGCACAGTTCTGGGCTTCCCATACCCTCAAAGAGTAGCTGGGCAGAGGGAGGGCCCATGCCGTTCTCATCATCTCCATCTCCTACATGGTGCATGAAGAGACCCAGGCAGGGCTGGGGCCCTGAGAGCCCATGTGTGCAGACGTGTGCCTGGACACAGCAGTCTATGTGTAGGACAGAAAGAGGAAGAGACAGCAGGGGCAGCCCAGGAAGCAAGAGCAAGCGCTTTTCTGGACACACAGGAGGGAATAGCTTGGAGATCACAGCACATGCCTTGCTGGGCGGAAACAGGAAAAGGACTGGCTGTAGGTGCCCTACGGGGTTTTCCCCTCTGCCAAGTTGCCAGAAGAGGTGGGCAGAGCAAGACCGGCTGAGGCAAACCTGCCTGGAGTGTTTGGGGGTCGGGCAGGGGCAGTGGTGGCCCACCAGACCTGGGCATCAGAAACAAGCCACAGACCAGCAAGGCTAGGCAATGTGAAGGAGAGGGGAGAAAAGAAAAAAACGTTCTTTATGAATGACCGTCCATAAAGGTGGGCCTTTGTCCCTCCATAGTCATCGGTAGAGTCATGCTTTCCATGCCTAGGATTGGGTGATACCCTTTAGCGCTCCGTTTTCTTGGGACATATCTTAAGTACTAAGTGGGGGTATTACTGTACTGTGGCAAGGTTGCTGAGAAGTCCGACTTGGATCCGCACAGCTTTTTCAGTATTTATCAGCTTTTCATAATAAACATTTAAAATAAGCATTTAGGTGAACACTGGGACAACCAGTGTGAAGCAACGTGATGTCACATAACAAGCAAATAAGCATATAACTTCCTTAAGCTCACCTAAATCTAAATTGATATTACTGCTCCTACTAGAGATAGGCCTTTCATGTGAACATGAAAGGGAAAAATACAAAAGCTTCTACAGTATTTATTTCATTTTCATATTCTTTTGTTGATTCCTGAAACAAAGCCTTCAGAATACATGTTTTGTATAAACCGGAGTGGTAAAACACAAAGGTTTCCCCATCTTTTTGTTTCCCTATTTGCTTTAACCTCACTTTCACCCTTTGTCAAGTCACCCAAGACATTTTTCATCCAACAGCATGGTGAGGGCTGCTGTCATCAGCCAATCAGAAGGGAAGTTGGGGGGGGGGCAACTGGAAATCCTGAACCTATAAAATGGCTTGGATAGGCTGGAACCCAGTGAGGGGACAGCTTTGCTTCAGCCACCTGTGAAAAATTGCATACTAGCTCCCTGTGCCCTCCATCTTGCATTGTGCTGCCCACCTTTCTCCATGCTTCCCCCTTAGAGTTGGACCCTTTCCTTTTTCAGCCTATCTAGAGATAATTTCCCAATTTCTTCAGATTATTTTTGCTGCTACCTGTCTGGACGGACTGCCTGCCTGCTAGACATAGGAAAGATGGCATTAAGTGGTACAGGGGAGAAAAATTTCCCCATATTCTAGTAATTACAATTTGGGGGATGCTTTGATTGCATTGCTTGTTTTTTTTTCTCCTTTTTTGGGGGAAGGGGCAGCTGTGATATTTTTTTTTTTAAATTGCTATTTCAAAGCAGCAAGATTTTGTTGTTGTTTTGAGATTCTTTCCTAGAGAGTCTCCAAATCTGAGAATTTCAGGTTCTTGAAACTTTCAGGTTTCTGTTGGGTTGCCTCTATGTAACATGCATCTGAAGTATTTTAACTCCTCTTTTTGCCTCACTTCCACTGCTCCCCCCCCCAGTAATATATGCAAAAGAAAACAACCTAAATAGAACTTTTGCATTTCCTGAAAGGACTAGGACCCAATGGGTGCAAACAGAATGGGAATACCATCTCCTGAAAGAATCCAAGAAGAATGAACCCCAGAAGTTTTCTCCATGCACCATTTAACTCTATGTCTGCATCAGCCCTTGAATTCAGATCAAAGTTTCTGGCATCAGTTCCAAAAAGTCCGATTCTCCCCCAGCCCCCTTTTTATGGGAAGAGTGAGAGGTGTCGAAGGACAAATCAATGTGCATGTGATCACTCTGAGGTCCACTTCTATTTGGCAAAACACCTGGCAAATACAACAGCTGAAACAGAGATCTAAGGTAACTGATATCTTTAACAGCAACAATATAAACCAAAAGAATGCAAAATAATAACAAAACATAGAAATCAAACTCCATCTTATGATTTGCTATAAAAATTCATAAGCTCCCCTATATTACACGAACATATACAAACAGAACACGCCCTTCTTTTCCAGATTATAAATGCACTAACGTAAGACTAACTACAATTTTTAGGAACAATAGCAAAAAACAAAAAAATAACCAATTTCTGTATTACAGTAGTGCCTCGCATAACGAGCGCCTTGGTTAACGATGAATCCGCATAGCGATGGATTTTTTGCGATCGCATAACGATGTTTCTAATGGTAAAAAATCACTTTGCGATGATTGGTAATCTGTTTCGCTTACCGATTTTCACATAGCGATGTTTTAAAAAGATCTGATCGGCGGTTCCAAAATGGCCGCCAGAAGAAAATGGCCGCTTGCTGTGTTTTCGTGCCGATTCCTCGCATACCAGGCAGTGAAAATGGTGGCCGTATGGAGGATTTTCGCTTAAAGCCCATAGGAACGCATTAAACGGGGTTTAATGCATTCCTATGGGCTTTTTCTTTTCGCATAGCGACGGATCCGGATAGCGACAATTTTTCCGGAACAGATTATCGTTGCTATGCAGGGCACCACTGTACTGTTACATAAATAAGAGATTTAAAAGCAGCTCTCAGCCACATGCTCTCCTAAAAGCAATTCACCTGACTATTCTTCTTGTGTTACAAGACAGCACTGCCAGAGGAAGAAAGCCAATACAGACCTTGGCAGGCTGGTTGAAAAGAAACCTTAAAAGGAGAGCTTTAAGGCTCATTTAAATGAGAGAGTTGTGGGGGAGGGGAGGGTGCCATTTCAGAATATAATCCAAAGCAGAGGGAGTACTGTTCACATCGCACTTGGAGAAATGTTTCTGACTGTTTAAACACTGACATAATAAAACCCATGATTAATTTTTAATTTGATAAATGGTGGCAATTGCTTTCTCCCAGTTCCAGATGAACTCTCTCCAGGAGGTCACCAAGTTGCAGCAAGTTGATTATTTTTTTTAACAGTTAAGCTAAATGAAATCACAGAACTATATGGTACAAGAAGATCCTAACAAGAACATCTTACTTTAACCACGTAATTGAATCTTCTGATATCTTGAATTGCGCTTGAAAAATCTAAGCGATTAAAAGCTTCTCCCAGAGTGCAATAGCCATGCCTCTTGAAAAGAAAGGGGAAAAAAAGGAGAGAGGGAGGAAAAAAGAAACACGTTAGTTATGCACAAGGCAGCTTCCTAATGGGTGAGGTAAACAATAGCCTTGAATCTTAGAACAGCAGATCTGGAAGGGACCTCCCCTTAACCACCCGCCCACACTCACCAGCACTGCCCCACAACCAGAGAAGGGAGCTCCCATACACTTTTCACAAAAGTAGGGGGATGGTTGTGGTTTAGCCTTGACTCACTCTGCCTGTATGTGTTCAACTGATGGCTCACCTTCCATGCCTGGTGTTACTCCCCCCAATTTATCTATATGGGGAAGGTCATGCACACAGCCTTGTTATTTTGGGTAATCCAGCTAACAACTTCCTTGATTATTATTATTTAAAAAAGAAAAAAAGAAAATCAAGGTGACTGGTTTAATTCTGAAAGCTGGATATTTCAATTATTTTCTGTAGCCAATGCAAAATTTGATTCTGATCTACCCCACTGCCCCAAACAAGTCAGCCCCCACCTATAGCAAGCATAATTTACTTATTAAGCACCTAATGTAAGACTTATCCATGTACTGTGTCATTAAAAAATAATACAATAAGACTGCATCACAAACCATTTTACATGCAAAAATAGCATAATAGGATACAGATGCAAAAATTACAACTTTTACCAGGTTTTAAGAGCAGAAAACTACCCCAAGGGGACTAAAATATATTTTTAAAAAGAGTAGCTTAATGCAGAGGTATCCAAACTATAGCCCACAGGCCACATCCAGAACAGCTTGCCGTTTTATCCGGACTGTTCCCTTTAGCCCCGGGGTCCCTAACCTTCGGTCCACGGCTCAGTGCTGGTCCATGGCCGGACCAGCCATGGAGACAGCTCTCCCACCTCCCTCGCCTGCACTCCCCCTAGGCACCCCACCTGCGCGTGTGGCCTGTCTACCTTCATGCACAGGTGCCCTGCCCACTCACGAGTGCACCCGGCCCTCCTGTGAGTGCAGGGGGTGCCCCATGCGCACGGACCCCGACCCCCCAACCGGTCTGCGGTTCAGAAAAAGTTGGGGACCACTGCTTTAGCCCATGCACGCACACAGGGGCGGGCAGGTGGGGAGGCAGGCATGTGTGCGGGCAGGCATGGGTGCATGCAGACGTATGTATGCGGACATTACTTTGGGCCACAAAAATACGAAAAATATACAATGTGGCCCTCAAGCTCAAAACTTTGGAGACCCCTGGCCTAATGGAATGGATGTTTACCAGAAAACACACAATACGCTCTGTGTGTACATAACACTTACTTCTTTGGTACTTTCTTTATGTACATATATCCATTTTTCACGACAGAACCCTAAAAAGCAAACGGAACACAAGATTTCTTACAATATGGCCAGAATTTGATTACTTTTGCCTGCTGGAATTAAGAAGCCATATCACTCAGCCCAGCCCAGCAAATCCCTACTGTTTTTTTCTCCTAATTTAAACTTGTTGAAATTTACATCAATAGATATCTTGAATCACAGAATAATGACGTTGCAAGGGGCCTATATGACACAGGCCAACATCATTTTTCATCGCATGCCTTTATTTACAAGAAAGCAAAACAAAAATTCACCATTAGGAATGGGAACTGATAACCACTATATACACAAGCAAGATTTATTTATTAATTTATTGCATTTAGACCCCATCCTTCCAGCAAAAAAAAAAAAAGTCCTCTGGAGGAGCTTGCAATACAGATAACAAAACATTTTTCACTCTTGAGGCTCATAATCAAAAATATAAGACATGGCATGAAAGAAATAGGGGACGTGGAAGAAAGGAGGCAGACTTCCAGAGAGATATCTCCCCTCCCTTTGGCCAAAAAGTGACACATGCTTTAACAAGATGATCAAGGAATTGAGTGCGAATGGGGTTTTCAGAATTCAAAGATTCCCAGATTTCTTTTAAACTAACAAAGTAATTTGGATAGTTTGTATTTCTCATATGCCAAAGTACTCTGTACATATTGCATTTGTATACAGGTTCTGCTGAAATACAAGGTTGTATTTGTACCGACAATCTTAAATGCTATACCAGAAGGGGGGGGGGAAAAAAAAAACCAACCAGAAAAGGAATTCTGGCTTACACTGAGAGTTGACATTGTTTCTAAAGTGATCTTTCTTTCTTTTCTTGCTTGCAGATTCACAATCAGTACTGTATATTTTGTCATCATTATCCAAAATACTGGAAGAAAAACATAACAATTTTCAGTTAAAAGATCCAGTTCGTAAGATTTATGTGACACAATGAACAATCCCCATGTCTTGAAATCCTCTAGTTTAAAGCAACTTTTCACACAAAGGTTATTTCTCTGTGTTAGGTCATGTGCAATTACAAGACAAGGAAAGAGGCAGCTGTTTTTCACTTTACAGTAGGTTTTCTTCCAGTTGCCATCTATATGTGTGTGTGTGTGTGTATGCATTTGCACTTTACGCATACAATCTCCTTGGTTCATTTCCTTTTATCTTTGTCTGAGGAGCTGCGGGAAGCAGATTTGGGGGAAAAACAGGTATTGGGAAAGTGCCATTTTTTCATTAAAACTGGGAGCTTCTGGAGCAGTAGTTCTTAAAAGCAAAGTTCTTGAAAATCACATCTCTGTGAACTGCCAGATTTAACATACATAGACCAGTAGTTTGACTCAGTAGAAGGCAGCCACATTGAGGCAGCAAGAGGCAAAAGTGTCCACTTTGAAGCATAGAGGAAGATAAAAGGGCATTACCAGGTACTACCAAATTATGAGGCCTTGCTCGCTTGCCTCCTGGACAGCTTCTCTTTGCAAATATATCATTAACCCTCAATAAGTAGACAGTGGACATAGAGACATTTTTTTTTCTGGAGTGTCTTGTTGCTTATATTGCTTGTTCAATTAACTGTTTTCTGAACAACCCTGTTAATCAAACCAAATAAATAATTTCATTTACTAGTCATACATGTAAAATGCATAAAGCAGTTGTGACAAATAAATGTTAAAATAATTCATAGCACATATTCTTGTATCTGACAGCTTCTGGGACTGAGGTAGCTTCAGTCACCATTAATTCATTAAATGCATAAGCTGTCATTCTGCCAAAAATGGCACATGCGACAGCCATCAGCAACATTCACATAAAAACAAATGCTATTAAAACCTGGGTGGTGGGGAGAAGAGAACAGATTAATCAACACCATGTTCAAAACCACAACACAGCCCAAGTCACTACGTAATATGTCAGGTTTCTGCAGGCTCTAGAAATATATGGGATCTAGTTTGGCAAAGATACAGACAATCCTTGACAAGCAAAGGAGCTGTAACAAGTTTCAGACTTTAAAAAGGGATGGCGATCTGATAAGAATGTGTACTGAAAGCTCATAGCAGGATTTTATTATAGGTTTTGGTACTTGATTTCGGACTATTATAGATTCTTTTATGAGCCTTTAAAAGAGGATTGTGATATGAAAAACTACCAGCAGTAGTTTACAGTGATTCCTAAATGTAAACTTCTGATTGTTAGAAAGAAAACCAAAAGAAATGGTACGTATGTAAAGATAAAGCAAGCTCTTTTCCGGACCACCGATAGCCCAGTTTGCATCACGCAGATAAGCAAAACTGCTGAATCTTTACAGCACAATGTGTACAAGTAGAAAGTAAAATTACTTTATCTTCCCATCTGTGTTCTCTGACAGGAAAATTGTATACAGCCATTTTCCTCACTCGCCAGTATTCACTTTTAATAAAACAGCAGAGTTTGTCAAAGGGAAGTATTTATCACTGTCAATTTGGGTTTACAAAGTATCCAGAATATAGTCGGGATGTTGTAAATCACTAAGACAAGAAAAAGAAAGTCAGCAAGGGCAGTGGTTTGGAGATAGACAAACCACCATTTAGCGATTAAAAGACACTAAAAATAAGTGATACATCATGATGTAACACTGCATTTCAAATTATGAGGAAGAATACATTTTACTGAAAGGCTTCTGAAGTCTTTGGATTTTTGAAACAAAGCTCTATACAAACTGCTCTGTCCTCCAGAAATGTGAACTGGCACATCAGAATGAGACCCTTCTCATTCTTACTTTCTATGGGATCTTCCTGTGCAAAACAGGGAAACACAATGTTGGCCCAAGTTCCATAAGGCACATGAGCATAACTCTGGATCTTTATCACATTAAGCCCAAAGGAAGCACCTACGGTTTGACATGTTTTAACTGGATGGTTCGTGAAGAAGAAGAGTTTTCAAATTCACGTTCATATACACAAATGAAAGCTTGACAATTTTCCAATAAAAACAGATGTCCCTAGATTAGACCTAAGGACTGAATTCCACATACTGCGGATATGAAACAATTTTCTCTCTTATAAAAAGCAGTAACATACTTGGGCCTAAATACAAACAACCCATAAGCAAGTTCAAACCCATGCACTGCTATGCATTCTCCAGAGTATGGAAGGGTGTTTCAGGCTCTGAGGGCTTCTGATATACTATCTCCTCATTCTGTCCCCCTCCCCACAGATATCCGAGAGGCAAGGAACAAAGTCATCACTCAAACTTCCTGTCCTCTTATAATTTATAGTGAGACTGGCACAGCACAGTCTTGCACCAGCAAACAGCAATTCCATCCAAAGAACAATAGCACTAGATTTGTACTGTGGCTCTTCGGGTTGACAATTAATTCTACTAGAAGGGCACTTTGAGAAAAGGGTGGTAGCGGGACTATGCCCTACCTCCACTGCATACACACCTGCAACTAAGTCTGCCTTCACACTCATTGCGAGTGACTCGAGTCACTCGCTATAGCCAGGAAAGACGACTGAGGGGTCTGACGCCGAGAGAGGCCCGGAAAGAAAGAACAAGGAACCAGGCTTCTCGGCAGTGGCCCCTCGACTTTGGAACAGCTTGCCACCAGAGATCTGCCTAACACTTTCGATGGGTGTTTTCAAGAGCCAATTAAAAACTTGGCTCTTCAGGCAGGCCTTCCTTCCTGCCAATACTTGATTTCCACTTTTTTTGTTTTTTTGTTGTTATCTTCCCATCTTGATTACATTATTACTGTAGATTTTAATTGTTGGTTTTTAAAATCCGTTTTATGCACAATATATTGTGAGCCGCCCTGAGTAGACTCCTGTTTAGAAGGGCGGGATAAAAATCTAACAATAAACAAACAAACAAAATTGCTCTTCTATTAAGGCTGAGAAAGATAGCCAGTTTGTTATTCAAGAGAAGAAAAGTGTTGCAACATAACAGCTCTGCTCTCACCTGTCCGTCACAGCTGGGCAGGGGAAGATCAGCCAATGAGAGGACAGAGAGTGGTGCAGAAGGGGGAGGAGCTGGATTATATAAGGGGTGTGTGTGATGTGTGAGGGGGGAGTTTTGGAGATGAGAGAAATTGGTTGAGAGAGTGAGATAGATTTTTGAGAGATAATCAGTGAGGGAAAAGTCTGTGTGAGGTACATTAAATGAGAAACTTGATTTACAACTTGATTTACCACCTGTGATTCACTCCTTTTTATTTTGTCAAATCAATAAACAACGTGTTGTTTTAGAAGAAACAATTGTCCTTTGTGATTACTGAATAAAGTTGGTGGCAGCAGTTTGAAGAAGAGTAGTGAGCACTCTGGGAGGCCTGAGTTGACAGAGGCTTCAGAGTGGCCCGCTACAGGTGTAAAAGAAAACTATCTTTGTACATAAAAATAAAGATTATGTTTGCCACACATTAGAAAATATTCTGGGAGCATTTAAAAGGTACACCACTAGAGACAGGCACAAACAAGCACACTTCCAAGTCCCACTTTCCCCGGCAGGCAGCCACTCAGAGGCAACGCCGGGAGGAGGCAGGGCAGGGAAACTGGGGTGTCTACCGGGGGAAGTCAGGGCTGGGAAGGACCAAACACCCATTCATCTAAAGGACGAACCAGCACAAACCACAGATGTGGCAGTTTGTGCCCATCTCTACATACCACTATGTACTTCATGTTACTCAGAGAATGTCTTTTGGCAGGCATTAAGTAGAACAGCTCCTATGATTGAGGCAAAGATCTTAAGTCATTACCAGAGACAAACTTTAAGGTGAACATCCACAACAGACTCATCTATTGGTACAGTCATGCCCCGTATAACGATGAATCTATTTCACAATGATGATTTTGAGATCGCAAAATGATGTTTTAATGGGGTTTTTTTCGCTTTGCGACGATCAGTTCCCTGTTTCAGGAACCGATTCTTCACATTAGGGCAATCAAAACAGCTGATCGTTGGGTTTTCAAAATGGCTGCCAGCTGCTCAAAATGGCTCCCCGCTGTTCTTAGGAGGCATTTTTTGCAAGACAGGTACCCGAAAATGGCCGCCGTATGGAGGATCTTCACTGGACGAGCAGGTATTCAGCCCATTGGAACGCATTGAATGGTTTTCAATGCATTTCAATGGGCTTTTTTATTTTGTTTTACAACATTTTCGCTCTACAGCAATTTCGCTGGAACGAATTAACATCGTCAAGCGAGGCACCACTGTATATGTTTTTAAAAAATGAGAACTACACACAGGCCTGCTATCATCTTGACCTGAAGTGAGATTGTTTTTTAACATCTCCCTGATCTGTACCACAATCAAGGCAGTTGTTGTACTTTCTTTTTTTTTCATTTTCAGCACTGCCAACTTGAACTCCTCCTTCATCTTAGAAATAATCAACCAAAAAAATGTTGAACCAGACTTTTTGCTTACTTGGTTACAATTTTACTGTGAGACTGCTAACAGCATACTAAATGGAAACTTAGTAAGATGTAAATACAGAGTTTACCCACAGTGCACCCCTCCAATTTCATATCCTTGCTTTTCTAGTATTGCTAGCATTAATCTTACGTTCTGCTATTAAAGTAAGGTCAGTTTGATCCAAGGTGCTTCAGTTGCTGATGCCTCAACGAGAAATAACCCAAGCAAGGGAGCAGAAAAAACCTTGTTCTCATTAAGCTTACCCTGAAGACCTACCATTTAATGAGACATTTTTGGACGTACGTTGGTGCCTCGCTTTACAACTGTCCCGCATTATGACGAAACTGCTTAACGACGATCTTTTTGCAATCGCAACTGCGATCGCAAAACAATGGTCTGAATGGGGGAATTTCGCTCTGCGATGATCGGTTCCCTGCTTCGGGAACCGATTCTTCGCGAAATGACATTTTTTGAACAGCTGATCGGCGGTTTCAAAATGGCCGCCGGGTGATTAAAATGGCTCCCCGCTGTGTTTAGGGATGGATTCCTCGTTATACAGGCAGCGAAAATGGCCGCCATATGGAGGATCTTCTCAAGACGGTGAGCTTTTACCCCATTAGAACGCACTGAACGGGTTTCAATGCGTTTCAATGGGGTTTTTATCTTTGCTTTACGATGTTTTCGCTTAACGGCGATTTTCCTGGAATGGATTATCATCGTTAAGCGAGGCACCACTGTATGCTGTGAAACAATCTGTTCCATGCATACTTCTTCCTTGGTTCCCACTCACAGAAAAAGAAATATCGCATCCTCTTGGGAAGGCACACAGTGAAGCTCTGAGCCATTGCTAAGCTTTCAGACAAAGCTTCTTATCATGGTATTCTGAAGAAGTATAACCAGAAGTGGTCAACTGGTTCCTAACAGAGGAAAGGATTACAACAGGGGGGATTCTGCTGGCCTGTTATATTACAGTATAATTACCCAAAGTCTAAGAAATACCACAGATTTGTGGCTGTGTTAGAGTATTTTGAGTGTTGCCACCCAAAGCACTTACAAAGCCAAGGTCCAATTACCTAGTACAAAATCTAGTTTTGAAAGGAAAGTATAGCTTCCTTTCCCTTTAGAGAATTATGGAGTGACCTGTGCTCTTTGCAGACAATGCAAAAATTAATGTTTTGATTACTGTTAATGTTGATAAGGTAAGTAGTCATAATTTTAAACATTTTCCCTAATTCTGATATTTAACTTTAACTAATTAATGTTGTAACTTTTTGTTCCATGGTGTTCAGTTATAACACTGAAATCAATGAGAATTCAGAAGTGAATAAACCTGATTAGGATTGTGCTGATTTGTTACTTTTGGGATGCACTGATTCTAAGAGGAAGGCAGGAACCCATAAATGAAATTTCCAAATTACACCAAGCTGTGAAAGCATCACGCATCGGCAAATTATGCAGAAGAAAGTGGATAGCCACACAAAATGAAATAGTATTACACAGCACAAAGCATAAACTGCTACACTCAATTTCCCCCTTTGCTATTAGCTGGCAATTAAAAAGTTGGAAATGACCCAAAAGGGAACATTATCTTAATTATCTGAACTTATGAATTACTTGTGAAAAAACAATGTGACCCAACTGTGAAGAACATAAGCAGCTTTTACATATATAGTAGGCAACAGAATTTTTAAGATAATAAGGGAAACAATAATGTTCCTGTATAAGGTACTCATTTGAAACACAGTTTCCAGTTTTGCATACATTCCTGCAGCATAAATGGGGACAAAGGTTTTGTTTCATGGCAGCACATAGTTAATCAGTTCATCTATACAGTAGCATGTATATTACCATCTAAAGTTTGTTTCTTTAATGGTCATGGCTTAGGCAATATTTATTGCCTGCAATTTCTGCATTTCTATTTGCACTCTTACCAGTGAGTTCAGCTAGAGCTGCGTTTCCTAACTCTGGGTCTCCAGACGTTCTTGAACTACAATTCCCAGAAATCCTGGCCAGCACAGCTAGTGGTGAAGGCTTCTGAGAGTTTTAGTCCAAGAATATCTGGGGACCCAAGGTTGGGAACCACTGATAGACAGATCACATCCTATCTTTTACACTTGGTTTTGACATGGATTACACGCACTGCCATCTTCCAACCATAACCTCCTCAAAAACGATTGTTAAACTTTTGCTTCCCAGAGTCCAGCTGAAAGATTAAGTCCATGTTACACCTGTTAGCATCAATTTTAGCAACAAATTGCCGCTAGTCAAGAAGCCAATGTTTTTTATTTTCTGTCACGCGCCAAGTTATGCAACTGATGTGTGACAGCAAATGTAACAAAGATTTCGTAAATAATGGCAATTCACCACTGTGATTCACACTAGCTGACCTACCCTGGTAAGCACAAGTTAACAGGATTCTGGCCAATGTTTCTACTTTTTCCATTTCTGTGCTAATAAATCCCTCTCCTGCCCAATCACGTTTAAATGTCTGCTCTGGGTAACATTTCATACATCTGATGAGAACTGCTGTCTGTGTCAAATGAGACGTTTTAGTATTTAATCTTTGTTGTCTTCTTTGCTGCAACAGACTAACACAGGTACACCCGGATTCAACTAGTCCTCTTTTTAGATCCATAATTCCCAGGAACCCCTCATATTCATAAGAGATGAACTGGTGTAGTTTGTTATAAAAAGCACAGTGCTTCATAAATACATCAGAAAGATTAACTGAGCCATGGGCAGAATATTTAAACTTTTACAGTGGGAAAGGCACACAGAAATAAATCACTACGCCAGGCTGGATGTCATCACAGTAATTCTGACTTCACAGCAGCTCTAAACAATGATATTGGATTACTGTATATACAAAGCAGTCTCCAAACTTCTTTAACTATTTTCTCCTCTTTCTTGCATTATTTTCCCTTTATTTTGGTTTGTATGACCAACTGTATCAATCTGTACTTCTCATTTTTCTTTAATATTGCAAGAGCATTCTATGGGCTTTATGATTACTCTCTCTCTCCTCTTATTCCTTCCTCATTGGCCATGCTCTCAATCAATACCATTTTTAGTATTTTGCAACAAATCCACATTTCAAAATCTTCTCTTTTAAAAAGCCTGCCTTAAGGTCCAAAATTCTGTGCCATACAATAGAATCAAGAATTTATAGCACCATACATGTTCTCAAGGCCAATTTTTGGTTTTTTTGTTGAAAACTTCATTCTTCGAGGAATCTGCTCCAAGTCTTCTCTAGTTTGACTTTAATTCAAAAGTTATGATCCCACTATCCATTCAACCAGAGCCAAGACACTTATATTTCTAAACATGAAATACACTTTCTTTTGGATCTTTAACTGCATGTTGCTGGCTGCTTTTTCTCTCATGATCATGAACTTAGTTTTCTTATCAGACAAAAAACCCCAAAACCAAAAGAGACAAAAATGTTGTGGCACCTTAAAGACTAACTGCTATATTTTAATGTGGGCTTTTGTGGATCAAGTCCACTTCCTCAAACATTAGAGTGAAACTATATGACTGTCATAGTTATACATGGTCCTACGATCAGGTGAGGGTAAAGCTAATGGACAAAGTGATAAGTGGTTTGTTAGTAAAGGGACATGACTTTCAGGTTGTGAAAAACATCTTTCAGACAATATTTATTACTTACTTCACTAATTTTACTACACCTCTGCACAGCAGCTAAATTGTTAGCTAGTAATACTTCATAACTGACATTGCTGATATCCTTCCCATTGACAATGATGCCATCATTTGACTCATGATGTGTTCCTCTCATCATGTTCTCCATATACAACCTGAAAACTAGCAACAAGAGCATACATACTGGTTATACTCCTCTCTATATTCCATATCTTTGTCTGAATTTCATTGCGGCTTTTTGTTCCCAGTATACATTGCCAATGTATTAATAATCAGTATTGTGGGATAAAATACTAGCCAAGATGCGCTGTCTATAGTAGAATCTGTACCGGGTTAGTTATTTTCTACAACATATAAAATGTAGACAAAAAACAAAAACAAAAATAGAAGTACCTGGAGATCCATTTTCATTTATGAACAACAAAAATTTAGGGGTGTTAAATGCTGATGGGGGACTATAAAATATGAATTACTGCTTCTGAAATTTGCAAACATAGCCATTCATCTTTTTTTCAGGAGAAACCACTTTTATAGTGGAGAAGAGAGAATCCAATGAGGGCAGTGCGAAAAAAAAAACAGCCTTGAAGGAGGTCCGCAGCCCCAGGGCCACACTATGCTCGCTAGACATGGACACTTCGTACAAAGCAGGAACTGTGGCACAGTGGCCCATCGCCCACACCCTAGGCTGGCCGGGCTAGTCAATGGGTTCCACTCACTGCTGGGGTTCTTCTTCAGCACCAGCACTCCAATTTGGGCAGGAGGCCAGCCAACCGTTTCCTGCCTCCACAGGCAACCGACCACTCCAGCTTTCGAGATGTACATAAGGTGTTTATCTAGTATGATATGTATTACCTGACAAAAAGCCTTTGCAGCAGTAAATGTTCCTGATTTTCTCCCTCCCCACTCCCATCGGAATCCTTGATCAGTTTCGTTGCACCTCAGAAAGAAAACAGGTTCTTTTTTCCAGGCCCCTGAATTCTTCCTGCCTTTCTCAAAGATCACATACTGAGTTCCTCCAAGCCAACAATTTAAAGATTCCCCCCCCCCCGTAATAACCCAATTTCAGTGATGTGGGTCTCATGGCTCACCTATATTCAAAACAGCCAAGTCCCCATGGCAACACTGTATCAGATAATGAGGTTGTTGCACTATTCCTGAATACCAGGATATTATTTTAAATAACTCAAAATAGCTTTCAGCTTCTCTGCTCTCACACAAACCTCATGCCTTTTCCACACAAAATATACACTGTGTGCGCCATTACAAATTAATTCTTTTATCTCTAATGTTTAAAAAGAATATCAAGGCATTATTTTTTGACATTTGCAACACAGTTGCTTGATGTAACCACATCAATCTAATCATGCAAAATCTGGGTTATTTGTTTTGAAGGAGTAATAATAAGACATCCTGTATTATTTGCAGCTAGCTGCAAAGTCTGAAGTGACATCCCAAGACCTGAAAAATATTTTATGTCAACAGTTACTTTCCTTACAGTCTGTCTACAAATCAATAGCTTTTGTCTCCTAGTGTCAACCTACGTTCTTCCAGTTCTCGTTTAACTTGTAAATCCCAAACCTAATTTATGATACCTTTCAACATTTTGGGCTCACAGTAAACATGGGTAATAATTGTCACCAGGTTCTCCTCTTCAACCCACACACTTTTAAATTAAAGATTTCAATGTAGATTACTTTCCCATTAACTTCTGGGGCCATTACCAATCACATTTCCGTTAACCCCGAGACCCCAAGCTTACATGCAGAGGCCAGCAGAAACTGCCCCTGGACAGCTGTCGTAGGTAGTCTGCTGTCAGAGTGAAGCAATTCTGTTTATTCAGCACGAGGCCCCCCATCCCTGCAAGCAAGGGCAAAACAGCAAGTTTTCTTCTCAGGAATAGCCTACCTTCAGATAAAGTAAAAGTTGCTATCCTGCCTCTGGTCTAGCCTACACCTGCACATGCAGTGGGGGAGATGAGTGTTTTCCTGGCCCAAACCAAGTCAACTTCAGTGCACCTGCAACACTGGCAACCCTTCACCATGAGTTTAGTCAAAGGCTCCAGTCACAATGGAGAAAACCAGGTAAAGACAGTTCCCTGTGTGTGTTCTAAACTACAATCTATTCTGTGCTAAATGTAATCCCAGGAAAAAGAAAAACAAGCATTAGAGTTAACAAGCTGTCCCCCCCCCCATTTCTGCCCATCCACACACCTTCCCCTAAAGACTTACACAGAGTGAATGTTGCTGTTAAGACAACTGTTTTCATCTTCACATTCTGATCCGCAAGGTCCATAAGGCTTCCAACCATCTTCTGTTTTAATCCACCTCCATCCTGGAGACCGCCAGTCCTGGCCCAAAAAAGGCATGGTTCCCTTTCAAGCAAAAAATGAAGTTTTAATGGGTCCATTATTATGTCAGCATGATGACTGCAAGCGCATTAGCATGATAACCTCTTGTTTCCAAGAAGGTGGCATAATAAAAGGTACAAGCATGGATGGTAAGTCTATTATCTATTTATTGGATTTTTATCCCGCCCCTCTAGACCATGTTAGCAGCTAACTGGCAGACCATCACCATCATCATCTTAGAACTGCAGAGCTAAAAGGAACCCTATGGATCAAGTTCAGCCCGTCAAGGAGGCACAGTGGGGAATCGAAACTCCCAACCTCTGGCTCCACAGCCAGAGAACTAATCCACTGAGCTATCCAACAGATGGGACCATAGATTGTTATTTTGAACTCATAACCTTGATGAACCTTCAAGTCACAAGATATGAGATAACATGAAAGCAACAGTATACCTTTTATATCCCACAATTCTCCTGGGACAATTTGCCAATGCTTGTTACAGAGCAAAAGTTGGTAAAGGATGGTGGTTGATCTTTTTAAAAGTCATGTCCGGTTGTGTTCCCTGCCCCCAAAAGGCCTCCTTTCCTGACAACAGTGTTCCTGAATAGCAGGTTGCACCAAATGGTCAATTTTGACTGGGGGGGGGCAAGGAGGTGACAAAGGTGCTGTGCTTCCTACTCCCTTCACTAAAACAGATGCTATGCTGTAAACATCCAGATAAGGGAAACAGCAACTGAGATTAACCCAACATGTAATCATTACTGGCACTATAACCAACATGTTTGAACAACAGCAAAATGATAAATTCTAAACAAATCTGTTCACTGTGTGCATGTGGGTGAAGTTGAGATTCCTATTTTATCCATGTGTAGTACAAAAGGAGGAAGTATTGGTTATCACAGAAATGCTCCCAGAAATGCTTTGACATCTTCCCAATCAGTTTAGCTGTGACAAAGAAGTAACAGTGAGATCTTTGATACGTCAAGTAATTAACACTTAAATGGCTCTGAATGATGATCCCAACACAGGGAATTCTGGAATTTCTTAATACAGTGGTGCCTTGCAAAACGGGCGCTCCGCTTAACGACGAATCCACATTACAAGTTTTTTGCGATCGCAAAACAACGTTTTGAATGGGGGAATTTTGCTGCGCGATGATCGGTTCCCTGTTTCGGGAACTGATTTTCCCTTCCCGATGATCAAAACAGCTGATCGTCGGGTTTTCAAAATGGCCGCCGGGTGCTCAAAATGGCTCCCCGCTGTGTTTAGGAGCCATTTTTCGCTGCACAGGCACCCGAAAATGGCCGCCCCTATGAAGGATCTTCACTGGACTGTGAGTTCTTAGCTGACTGGAACTCATTAACCAGGTTTTAATGCGTTTCAATGGCTTTTTTATTTTCGCTTTACGACGTTTTCGTTCTACAGTGATTTCGCTGCTGTACATGTTGAAGACAGAACAAGGGTCAGAAAATAAACAAACAAAAAAAATTGCAAACACCTGCCACAACTACTAAATATCTAAACAAAGATTTTAGTTTTAGCAGCTCAGAGTGGTATAGATGTATCAGATGGGCGGGATATAAATCAAATAAATAAATAAATAAATAAATAAATATATAACACATCATAATAAGAGTAATAATGAGAATACAGGAGTGGGCAAAGTGTAACTCATAGGCTGCAAGTGTATGATAAACCACTGTGGATACGGGTGTTTCCTCAGCCTCCAACAACTTTTGGGGACCAAAACAGACCAGCACACCATCTAAGGAATGCAAGTGACCATTTGGGATACTATTTACTTCCTCGTCCTATTTTACGCACAATATATGTGTGGGTTGTTTTTTTCTAAATGACTTTTAGTTTTGGAAGTGGGCAAGGATTCTATAGGCCTATGTCAGGTGGGGTGGAGAGTAGACCCAAATGGCAGGTTATGCCTACCAGAAGGCACAATTGGCCACCTGGGACTAACAAAGATTTGGCCACCATGTGAGCTGACTGGTCTCAGGATTGGATGCAGCTCCTTGACTACATCCCAGCCTAATTAGTCCAGTGTCCTACATCCCAACAGTGGCCAGCCAGATGCCTCTGGGAAACCCCGCAAGCAGGATGCAAGTTCAACAGATTCTCCCTCTGTCATCCCCTAGTCGTGCCTTTCCCAATGACCAAAGTACCAAACCTGTAGAGGTTCTGGTTCTCTATTACCCACCTCTGCCAGCCAAATTTAGACTGGCACCTTTGTGCCACAAAATTACACAGTACTGTTTATTTTATCAGCAGAAGAACAGCCCCCATATAAAGTCTGTAAAGCATCTGAAAAATAATAACAGTGACTCCACCTTAAATGGGTATTGTTTGTCCTTTAGGATTGAATGGAAGTCTACTGAAACTATACGAATTTAATTAGGGGGGACAGAGAGAAAGGCCTCCCTTGATGCTTTTATGACCTGGGCAGTCTCATGAAGAAAAATATCTATGTATTAGTTAACTTATAGCATGTTTTTAGTTCAAGAAGCTCAAGGTCATGTATTGGTCCCTTGATGCCCTCTTGAACCTCATAACGCTGAAAGGCAGGCTAGACATGGAGCCAGTGACTGACCCAAATCTTCCCAAGAGGTTTGGTCGGCAAGCTGAGAACTGAATCATCCTTGACTCTACCATTCTGTTATCAGCACTCTTAACTAGCGCTATACCAACAGCATTATCAACCTACATAGCCCCTCACAGGAAGGCAGGTATATCTACATTTTTTGGCATAGCAGCAGCGCTTCACAAAGTTTCACAGGCAAGTCACTGGACCTACAGCCTAGGTGGAGGATGTCAGCAGAGAGAAAGCGGCTCTCCTGCTTGCTTGCTTCCTTTCCAAACCCAACCACACCACCCTCAACTCCAGAGGGTCACACCTTTGGCATTAGCTCATAATGTAGAGAGGCAGTATGCATCAGTAGTGTGGGTGGCTGCAAAAGCAGAAGAGGAGAATGGCCACAGGTGTTCTGCCCCACCCTGGGCAAAAAGGCAATCGCCCTGAATGGAAGAACTTTTTTTTTTTAAAGGAAGCCTAAGCACCACCGTTTAGAAGCAGTAAAATATATCCAATGAAAGTATACTCTATAAAACGAAGTTGTTGTCTCCCCCACCCCCCCCAAAAAAAAACGTGTATAGCAGAGAGAAGGATTGCTGCTGGGGGAGGGGAAAAAGAATCTGGTCCCTCTCGACCTAGAGATTTTTCCTTGGGAGAAGGAAGAGCCACCCCTTCGATCCCCGCTGGGGCGAGACTGCAGCTGGCATCCTGTTGCCCAGGGCAGTCAGGGGTAACGGTGGGGCGGAAAGCCCACGGAATTGGGGGGGGGGGTGAAGGAATCTGGCTCGTCGACGCCCCCAGCAGTTCCCATCGAGGGAGAAAGGCCAACTCTAGGGGGCCCATTCCGGGGAGGGGGGAGGAAGGCAGCCGTCCAGCTCCTCGGCCGAAGTGAGTCTCCCCCCCCTTGCAAAAGAGGGAGAGGGGGTTTTCGACGGTTGTGGGACTGGCCCCCTCTTCTTCACACACACACCCAGGGGTGGTGGGAGGGGGGAGAGAGAGAGAGGGAGACCACCCTCTGGAGGGTTGTATAGGGAGGGGCCTGGGCCCCAGAGCACCACCAGCAAGCCTGAGACACCACCCACTCCGGCTTGTCCAGAAACAGTCCCGAGGAAAGAGGGAGGGAGGGGGCCAGAAGCAGGCCGCGCCAAACGATCTTCCAAGACCTCACCTCCTTTTTGCCCCAAAGACAGGAGACAAAAAGTGCATGGAGGGGAGGGAGAGGGGACCCGGCTTGCCCCCCCTTTCCTGAACGCCCCTCTCCCCAGCAGCCCCTTCCTCCAAGGAAAGCACCTTTGGGTCCTGAAACCTTGGAAGCTGCAACCGCCGCGCTCGGTTTTCTCCCCCCAAGCCGAAAAGGCGCGACGCCCGAAGGTTCTGAAAAGGTTAGAATCTTCTTCTTCTTCTTATTGACGGAAGCCACGGGGAAACTCCCACTGGCCCCGCCCCTTTGCTGTCCGCCCATTGGCCGCTTCGCGTGGCGCTTGTTGCCACCCGCGATCCGGGCCGAGGATTGGCCGCTTCGGCCATTGTGACGTCGAAGGACTCCGGACTCACGTGGGGGGAAGGAGCCCGAGCACGTGTCAATGTTTTGGTAAAGAGGGGGCCGGGGCCGGAGGGGGGCGTGGCCAGGTCCTCTCAGGGGCTCCGACGGGGGACAGACCTCCCAATTAAAAGGGCTTAGCTTTAGACGCCTTGGTCTACGCGCGGTGTGCCGTAAGGGCGTTAGGGCGAGCCCCTTTTAAGGCATCACCGGAGCGCAAGGCTGGAAGTGCGCCGTCTCTATTATGGAAGCAGTATCGCTGGGAAAGTTACTTTTACCCAATAGTGATCTACCGTTATGCAGTAGTTCTAATCCAGCGGGAGTAGTTCTGTACCCTTCTGTGTAACGCGGTTGTGCTTCGTGGAGTTACAGTCCTAACCGATTTACTCTAAACGGTGTTAATGGAGTATCGAATTACTGGCAAGCCATTGGTTGCTCGTAACAAGGCACTTCCAAAGTTTGCGAATGAGTTAGGTGGCATCAACAGCAATCATTTCAAAATATCAGTGTATGGAATTCGGCTGCACTGCATTGAAATTAGCAGACTTCACACAAAAGCTTTCATAAACTACAGGTCAAAGCAAAAAAGAAAGAAAAAAGTTAAAAAAAAGTGGTGACACCTGAATGACTAATCTCTCTCTCTCTCTCTCTCTCTCTCTCTCTCTCTCTCTCTCTCTCTCTCTCTCTCTCTCTCTCTCTCAATGTGAGCTTTCGTGGGCAGGCCCATTCCATCAAACATAAGAGAAAGAGACTTGATAAATTACAGGTGCTTTTGTGAAACTAGTGATGACTCTCCATTTTAGGATGACAGTGATGAATGAACTGGAACTGTGTACACAGCTTAGGAATGCATCATTCACCAAACTGGCTGCAGGAAAATCCCCTGAGCACATCAGCATGTTGGATGGTTACATCTTTCCCCAATAGATGACTGGGATTCCCCCACAAAGGGTACTGTATTTTGCTGCTTATAGCTTTGTTTCTCTCCATGGAATACAAGGGAATGATGGATAATGATTGTCTCCATCCAGGGAAAAGTAATCGTTCTTATGCTGTTACGCTACCTGGCACACAGGAGTTAAGTACTGTATCAAGTTTGCTGTTGAGAAATAGGCAGCCACACTTTTACTAAAACTGTGTGTTTGAATGGGTTAGTATAGTCCGGAGTGAGAAGTCACGGGAGTTGAATGACAACAACATCTAGAAGACTGCAGGTTGGCCATCCGCAGGTTTGATAGCTACACAGCCAGGCTGGAATTTAACTTGTTGAATTGTTTCCAGCAATGAGCTACAGTAACATGAAGAATTTCTGCCACTCTTCCTACTGTACAGGGCCTGTAGAAAGGGAATAGTTGACTTGTCAACTCTCATTTCCATTCTAAAGTACAGCTATATCCAATGCATATTTATTCTGCAGTTACTGTACATAAGAAACTACCTTATCTAAATGTCTCCTAATGAAATCACGTCATCCATCTAAATGAAGAGCACTGATCCCATCTGTGAAATATAGGAGGTAAACAAATTTTAATAAAGATATTTAGATCGGATTTCATGTGCATTTTCAGGTTGCAATAAATGTTTTGTGAAATTCCAAGATGTGGCTTGAATATGGGCTTTCTCACGGTAAGATTTTTCCTTGTGGAACATTGAAATCAAAAGGGAAGTGTTCCGAATGAACTCCTTCCTTATCAGGATTTATTTCTAATAAGTTACAATGACTTTGATTGCATCTATTCTTTTCTCATTGATCTATCACAGCATGGCCTTCCACCATTTAAAAAGATCAAGTTAGATATTGTGTATGAAAAAAAAACAACTGGTAGTAAATCTAAGAAGCAGCATGAAATAATCAAAGTGCCTTTAGAATGGGAAAATTATGGGAAGAAGTTCAGTAAGTATGCAGTTATAAATGAACTACCACTGAGGATAAGGCATTGCATTTAAAATGCTATATAATAAAGTTGTTTTATGAAACATTTATATGGCCGAAGCAGCAAAAAAGGGGTAATGAGCACCGTGAGCTGAATGGGGGAAAAATCACCGCTCTGTTTCTATCAAATCAGGCATCTATCCATTTTGTAGCAAATTCCACACTCCTGAGTAAAATCCCACTGTGTAAGGTTATGCTGGCATAAACTGGATCCAGTTCTGCAAATACTGTATTCAACCTAATTGAAAGCTTCCTATTTTCTTTCCCCAATCCAGTTTCTGTGGCTCACTAGGGCTTCCTTTTGCCTTGGGGAAGACTTTGGGAGCCTCAGGACAGGGGCAGGAGGAGACTTTAATAGTAAAAAAATTGCTGGTGGTGCTTCCAGCCTCAAAAGCAGTGATCGGGTGATTGTTTTTGACTCTCCATCCACCCGCTGGTTCTAGGTTTTCAAAAGCTTCTTTAGGAACCTTGGAACCTAACAAAAAAAGGGGGGGGGGAATAGGTAGCTTTTAGTTGGTTTAAATTAATTATTTCTGGCATCACATTTGGTTTATGTTGGCATAACTTTATGCAACATAATTTTGTTAACTGTGTTCTGACAACAGGAATCATTTTCTCTGTGTCCACTAGTTATTAGTTAGTAAATGTTCTTGCATTTTAAAAAAAAGGTCATTAAAAAAGTAAACTTTGGAAATTACAATAATACACAGTGGAATAGGTGGAGGGTAACACATGAATATTAAATGTAGGTTATTACATATTAAAAGTTGGTTGCTTGTAGGCATCCTTGTAATTTCATAAACAGATCATTGTACATGCTTTCAACCATTCCCAGTATTTATTTCACTTTTGTCTTGTTGAAATGTGGAATGTTATTGTTTCGTTACCAGTACATTTCTGCACAAAGTACCATGCTATTCGTATCTGCATATTCAATGCAGAGATACCAAATATTACAAAACCCATTTTCCTTGTGAGTGTGTCTAAGGGCTCAATTATATGTGAGGGGGAAGCCTGTTTTTGGATCAGGTTTGTCATGTTTCAATTTGAATTTTAAAATTGTGACTACATGATACACAGGGGAGCAAAGATATTTTTGTTGTTGCCTGCGAATCATATTTTTTTTTACAATTATAGTCTATGTAGAAGTAATTTTTCTATTAAAGCTAATGACTAGATTCAACATTTTTTTAAAAGAAGGTATTCAGCCATTTTTGTTCATCTCTGAGCCTGATGAAGAGACTGGGGTAAGCTTCTAGCACCCAAGCCTGTCAAAATTGGCTGCTCCTGAGTTAAAGTAGGGCCACCAACTAAAGTGCGTGAAATGGACAGCTTGCCATGAAGGCCACTTGTTCCTTTTGTGACCATCACGGATCCAAGAATAACCTTAATCTAGAGGTGCGCCAAGATGTGTTTTTGGAGTACAATTCCTAAAATTCTGCAGAATTTCATGGGTCTTTTGGGAGTGGAGCCCGAAGCCACAAATCTGCGCTCCCCTACACTGAGCAAGTGGGGTTACCAACCCTTTAAGGGGTTTGTGACCCCATTTAGAAATTATTTTTCCTCCCCCACCCCTGGAAAAAAAATACGCAGGAAAAAGAGCTTATAGATGACCATTTCAGACCTTCAGTGGATTAGCAGCTATTCTCTTAAAAGTCTGTTCTTTTTGCCTTCCGTCTCCATCTCAGAAGAATGCTGCTCATTCTCTCTGCAAGGTCTGGTTCTGGCAGAGAGGCCTTGCCAGGCTAGCTTGTCCTCCACGCCAACATGATCCATTAGGATCCAAGAGAGGTCATCTCTTCCACCTGCCAGCCTCCCTTCTCTCTCTTGTGGGGTATGGGAGGGTAGTTACTGAAAAAAAGTTGCTATCCTCTTCCCCCACCTCTTTTTTCTTCCTGACAGTGTCTGTACCAAAGATTTTCGAAGGCTTTCATGGCCGGGATCCAATAGTTGTTGTAGGTTTTTCAGGCTATTTGGCCATGTTCTGAAGGTTTTTCTTCAAAACGTTTTACCAGTCTATGTGGCTGGCATCTTCAGAGGACAGGCGTTGGAACAGACAAGAGTTCCTACTCCAGTCCTCTGAAGATGCCGGCCACAGAGACTGGCGAAATGTTAGGAAGAAAAACCTTCAGAACACAGCCAAACAGCCTGAAAAACCTACAACAACCATGTACCTCAGATTGCTTGCCCTGACCTTATGATAGCAGTGTGGATTTTAAAACTCTCTCTCTTTGTTGTTTTGCACTAATATTTTCTTGTAACATCCCTGAAGCCAATGTAATTTAATATCTAGTGACTGACGTATCCACTCAATCTTTGCCATGTATGTAGCTCTGTTGTAGCTAGGATTTCTGGGACTTTGAGTTCAAGAACATCAGTGGATGAAAGGTTGGGAAACACTGCCTTAGAGGTATATATTCCCAGAACATATAATGAGTTCATACCTATGCCTTGAGAAGAGGGTAGCATTTGCCATCCCTCCTCAGGTAGGACAATCAGGTAGAAACCTGAATTGTACTCCTTTCTCAAAGTTAAGTTGTCTGAAAATTCATGCATGTTCCATTCAGGCACTCGTTATGTTCCTTTTTGGCAGAGACATTTGCACCAAAAACATTACAAGCAGGCTTAAAATGAACCTGCTTGTCTTCTTTGTGATCTAGATTTATTTAAATCTCACATTTTGCAGAATGTGTGCACTGATGCTGAAGCATTAATTATCACCATTAACCTCTCCCATCAGATTCATCCTTTCAGTTTGGAAGGATATTCCAGTAACATATTGATCAATAGACTCGTCACATCTTCGCGATTTGCACCTTAGCAAGATGTTGTATGCTTCAGCTGAAATGTGACAGAATAGCTAATGCCAAATTATAAACCATGGCTTGCTTTCTTGAATTAATTTGAATTAAGGAGAGCTGCCCTTTTTTTCCTCAGATTTCTTAAACATCAATAAAATATGTGCCAGGCATCTTAAGTATCAGGTAAGCACATATGCATATGTTTACAGTGAAAACGTCAGTGTCTGTGGATATGTGTGGGCCAGACTAGAAACAATGGTGACAGACACATTCCCACCTGTATATTGGATTTTGCATAAAATTAAAGGTGGAAGTGACTACTTTAATAATAAAGTAATAAGAAAAAATGGAGAGAAGTATGGCACTCAGATTCCCTACTCCGTGTGTGCCACTACAAAAATGACAGCTCACGGTGTGCATTAAATTTGGGATTACTGTTTGACAGGCAAATAAGTTTGACAGGCAAACCAGGGCACTGCC
Organism: Pogona vitticeps; assembly: GCF_051106095.1. Lineage (NCBI taxonomy): Eukaryota > Metazoa > Chordata > Lepidosauria > Squamata > Agamidae > Pogona > Pogona vitticeps. Next base: position 128,781,252 of record NC_135783.1, read on the forward strand.
AGTGTTCCCTTTCCACCACTGTTTAGATACTGCTGCAGCTAAGGGCTAACTTGACATTGTCCTTTGGAAAGAATAAGAGCACTCTTGGTGAAGCACATTGCCTTATGTACTTTGGTGACACTACATAAACAGTGGCTGAAATCCAGTAGTAACTGGCAACCAGAGCAGGTCCATTGAATCAATGAGGGTATGGCGAAACATCTCTTCCATAAATTCCATTGATTCAGTGGGCCTACTCTCTTTGCAACTCAGTGCTAGATTTTGGTGGTCTGATAAAGGTGTCATATTCTTCTACATTTGTTTTTCTGAAGAACCTGTGAAACATATGCAAAAACAATATGTGCTTGTTTTTACATTTGTATGCTTGTTTTTGCATATGGAAATTTCCAACCACACAGCACCAGGGAAAGCACTAAACCACACACCCCAAAGCCTACCAATGTACACACAGAGAAACGTACACACACAGAAACACACACACACTGGCAGGCTTTGATGTGTGCTGTTTAATGCTTCCCCCTGATGCCGTGTGGTTGGAAATTTCCATTCAACTTTTGCCATGAATTGTTGAGGCATTCATTTATAAATTTTCTGCACTGCCCATAAATTCCTGGTACATGTCTGATGAAGGGATTGTTAATCCATCAACCATGTATGAATTGTTTGATTTTTTTAGTAGTCCAATAAAGGTGCTGCATTCTTTTACATTTGCATTATGTAATGACCATATAACTTCCTTGCAGTTTTTTCACAAAAACAGATAACTCAGCTTTAACTGACAGTATAGGTCTTCTTCTCTTTCTTACCGTCTTGAATCTCACTCTGATTACTGACTATTATTCTCTCTCATGCCCACCCCCTCTTACACCCTTGTAGCTTCCAGCTACTCTTTCTCAGGCAGAAAGAAAGACAAAACAGCCCGGCCCAGTGCCGAACCAATACAGCACGGTCAGACCTTTCTCCTAATTTCTCTATCTTCTCCCCAAAGATGATGCCACTCTTATATGACTTGAGGTAACTAACAGGGCAATGAAGCCCTGGTCCCACCAAATTGGCTGGGTAGACCTCTGGATAAAGCCCTTCTGCAGTGCTTAACATCACAAAAATATTGATGGTTTTTCAAAACCGGAAGTATAGTTCTGGAACCAGCCCTTCCCCCCACCCCCAGAATTGTGGAGATGGGAAATACAAGTGGCTAATTTGCAGTGATTGTGTCGCCCTGCCTAATGAGTGGGAAAACCCTGTCTTCTTGATAGTAAGCCCGTGTGTGTGTGTGTGTGTTCTGTGCCTTCAAGTCAACTGGACTTGTCTGCAAAATAGACTTGTTGGCAGTTAGTCTTTAAGGTGCCACAATGTTTTTGTCTTCTTTATTTTTTCTTTTCTTTTCCTTTTTTTCTTCCCTGATATGCTGGCACCGACTAATATGGCTACCTCTTCGACAAGTTAAAAATATAATACAAATCTCTATATTAAAAAAGCAGTTAAACATTGGTCAAGATTTTAATTTTAAAAAAATTAAAAATATCAGATGAATTCGATGATGTCTAATTTCAACAACACTGGGATTCCCAGTGTGGCGTGGTGGATAGAGTGATGGACTAGGACTCTGGAGAACAAGGTTCATATCCCCACTTGGTCATGGACACTCACAGGAGGGATAGGAAACTGATCAAACCACTCCTTAAATATCCCACTTTCCTTGAAAGCCCTATTAGGGTTGCTATAAGTCGGTTCCAGCTCGATGGCACAAGAATGCATGCAGTTTCAACAAAGGACTTACAATAGCCACATTCAAACGTACTATATGTTGCTAAGAGCGAAAATACGTGTGTGAAGGCCCCGTCAAATTGTATTGGACAGCAACTGGAGACAGTCATGGATTCCTCTGGCAAGCAGAGGTGGCTGCAGTTTTGTGGTTATAAATCTCTGAGACAGGAGGATAGATAGAAAGCATTACGAAAGTAGAGCATTTAGCCATTCATCCATCCATCAATGGCAAATTTGGCATGGTGCTTCTGCTCCTTTGATGAAGTCACTTTAGGGAAGTGTCAGCATGAGGGCTTTGGGAAGAGAGGCTGAGGGGCACGTACAGACCGCGAAGTCTCACTTACCAAAGGCATCAGTGGGGTTTAAGTAAGCCTCTTCCTTTCCTTTCATAGCCAGCTTGAATTTTTCATTAGTGCTTAAATCGTAATAAGGAAACACCATTGTTTTGCCATATGGGAGCACAGGCTGAAAAAGAAAAATTATAAAAAAAAACCACTAATATTGAAAACCTATGGAGCATTCAGTCGAGAACACCTCATCTTGGAAAGCTCAGGTGACGAACATTATGATGAACACGCCAGGGAAGGCAACCTGAGAGGTGCATACCAATTAACAAGTCGGCAAGTCTTAGGACAAAACTATGTCAATTTCTGGGTTATTATAAACCATACCAGACTTCATTTGTCTCCATTTTTTTGCAAGCATGGGGACAGGAGAGATCAGCTGAACTCCCAGTAGTTCAGGGATCCTGGCTTTCAAGACTGCTGTTTTTCCCACACGTTAGCTATGGTGCCAAAGGCAGGTATGTAGCTTCTTCTCCCCCACTTGACACTGAGGGCCAAATCACAAGTCCTTCAGAATTAAACATAGAACTTCCTAAAGAGCTAAAATATGTGTGTGTGTTTTAAAAATTTCACCACAGTTTCCACAGGTCCTTCACTTGTTTTTGTTTCGTTATTACTGTCATTGGGAAGTAAACAATGGTTCTCATTTCCAAGTTGATTACAGACACGTGTCAGCTTTGAAAGAATGCATCTCTGGAGAAATAATGTTCTATCACCCTCTAACTGCAAGGCTGGGGTTTTGTATAGTTTGGCCCTGCGTGTGGCTCCCAAGGCTGAACAGGTTATGTCCAGAACTTGGGAAAGTTACTTTTTTTTTTAAGACTGCAAGTCACAGAATCACTCAGCTTCCTAGGCCAGTGGCTGTGAAGGTTAGAAATTGTGATTCAAATGAGTAATTTTTTCCTTGCTGGGTGTCCCAGTCTAATCTGATTAGCATTATACAGATGTAATTGAAGCAGAGGATCTATATACACGAGGAAGGTACCCTGTCCCTTTCCATTGTTGCTTAGGTGTTGTGATTACCAAGTCTGGAGAGGGCAAGTTTGTGTTCATGAGAAGACCCTCTATGTGAATAAAAACTTTTCCGCAGACATAATTAGTAATCATGTGCTCTAAGGGAGAAGAGATAGTAAGACAGCTCGCACCTTGTGTGTTCAGTTCTCCTAGATAGGTAAAAGCTGAAGAGAGATGGTGCCTCTACAGAAAACGTCATTCACATAATTTGATGGCTGATTCTTGTAACTAGAGACAGCCAGGTGTTAAACCTATGGGCCTTTTGCTTGTGCATACAGACCATGGCCTACCCCACTGAGCAGCATCTCCTCTCCAGCCACTTCAGACCGGAGCCAGGAACACACAGAGAAAGCTGAAGAAATATTATTATGTTCATGTTTAAACTTTCCTTCAGAGCTTAAGATGGTGTATTTGGTTCCCTCCCCGTTTTCTCCCCACAAGAATCCTACAAGGTAAGGCTGGGAGATGGTCACTGGCACAAGGTGACTCTAGCAGTGGAGCAGTTCCGCTGCTTGAGGGAAAGGGAGAAGTACCATCCCTAGGAGACTCTGATCACCCACGCTGCTGCCCATTCAGGCCGGTTCCATGAAGGGCAGCTCTGGCAGGCCAAAGGGAGAGGCCATAGAGAGAGGCCAGTTGGGTTTCCAGAGACACCCCCCACCTCACTGTTCAAAATCATGGGCTTCAGTTTCTATTGCACAACTCAGGTGCCCAGTGGTGTGATCCTGGGTACTTGTCAGTACCTCTGGGTGTACAATTTTCATCATGCAGTTGCTCAGCAAGATGCAGGCAAGAGCATCCTTTTAAAAGCATATATGTGAGAGAAATCATACAGAGAGAGAAAAAATGCACAACTTTGGCAGCAAAAGATCATGAGATACTGTGAATTTTTCTACAAGAAATAGGGGTGCCTCAGCACTTGATTGTCCTCATGTGTAACCTGTATTGTGGAGAAGAAGCTACTGTTAAGACAGAATATGGAAAGACAAAATGGCTTCCCATAGGCAAAGGTGCCAGAGAAGGGTTCCTTTTATCCTCTTCTCTGTTTAGGCTGCATACAGAACACATAAAGCTGGACAAGATTCAAATGGAAATGAAGCTGGTGGGAAAAAAATCAATTCTTTAAGGTATGCAGATGACATAATCTTACCGGCAGGAAGCAACAGTGATTTAAAATGACTTTTAATGAAAAAAAAGAAAGTGACAAAGAAGCTGAACATTTTAAAAAAATCATAACTACAGAAAACTACACAACTTTGAAAATGAAGAAATTGAAACAGTTAGAGATTTTGTATATGTTCAATCATCAATCCAAATGGAAATTGCAGCCAAGAATTCAAAAGACAAAGACTTGAAAGGTCAGTAATGAAGGAACTGCAAAAGACCATCAAAAGTAAGGATGTGTCACTGGAGATCAAAGCCAAGACCATCCACACACTTGTATTTCCAATCACCATGGATGGGTGTGAAAACTGGACAGTTAAGGAAAAAAATTGATTCATTTGAAATATGGTGCTGGAGGAGAGCTTTGTCGATACCCCGGACTGCCAGAAAGACAAACAACTGGGTCCTGGATCAAATCAAGCCTGAACTATCTCTGGAGGCAAAAATGTTGAAATTGAGGCTGTCCTACTTCATGGGAAGGCAAGATGCTCTGGAAGACAGTAATGCTGGGCCGCAGGAAAAGAGGAACATCAAATGTGAGATAGATTAACTCCTTAAAGGAAGGCACAGCCTTGAGTTTACAAGAGCTGAGCAGGGCTGTTGAGGACAGGACATTCTGGCATTCATAGGGACACCCTAAGTCAGAGGTGACCTGATGTCACATAGCAACAATAGCAAAAATCATGCTCCTTTTATGTCATCTGGGCAAAGCCATTTCCAGAAAACCACAGCCTGTCTGATAGTGGCTGCAGGCACAATGGTTTGTTAGAAACATGTCTTCTTGAACATCGATGCGTTGACACAGGCAATAGTGAGAGCAAACTCCGCTATTGGCTGAATGCAACAGCATTAAAACAATTGCTTTAAAAGGAGTGGTCTGTACCTACAAGCTGGCAGGACTAATGGAAGCAATGAACAGAGTTAATGAGGCTTTACAGGCACTCTTTACATAAAAAAAGAAAGGCAGGAAGAACTGTTTCCACAGAGATACCTAATGTGTGCAGGTTTCCATTGATGGCAAGTGCTGGGTTTTGAAATAATTATGGTGTTTGAAATCTTGGCATGTCCTCTTGATTGCCTGTTACTTAGCATAACTGTCCTGTGTTTTCAATTGCATTATAAATACTAACAAAATCTTGTTGAAATACAGGAAGGATCTTCTCCTGAGCACCCAGGACCTAGTCAATGTACACGTATTCTTCAGAACCTGCAAAAACTATAGGGTTGCCACTTACATGTCACTAAAAAGCAGACAGGACCGCAGTATTATACAGTGGTGCCTCGTTTAATGAGCGCACTGTTTAACAACGAATCCGCATAGCGACGTATTTTTTGCGATCGCATTGCGATGTTTTTAATAGCTAAATATCGCATTGTAATGATTGGTAAGCATTTCGCTTACTGATCTTTGCATTGTGATGTTTAGAAAACAGCTGATCAGCAGTTCCAAAATGGGCGCCCGCAGTGTTTTCGCTCCCTGCCCTCGCTTACCGGGCAGCGAAAATGGCGGCCGGATGGAGGATTCCCCACATAGCGGTGAGTTTTTCCCCAATAGGAACTCATTAAATGGAGTTTAATGCATTCCTATGGGTTCCCCCCGCATAGCGACGAATCCAGATAGCGACGTTAATCCTGGAATGGATTAACGTTGCTATGCGGGGCACCACTGTACATGTTGTTGTTGTTTAGTCGTTAAGTTGTGCCCGACTCTTCGTGACCCCATGGACTAGGGCATGCCAGGCCCTCCTGTCTTCCACTGCCTTCTGGAGTTTGGTCAAAGTCATGTTGGTAGCTTCTGTTGTCCCCTTTTCCCCTTGCCTTCACACTTTCCCAACATCAGGGTCTTTTCCAGGGAGTCTTCTCTTCTCATGGGATGGCCAAAGTATTGGAGCCTCAGCTTCAGGATCTGTCCTTCCAGTGAGCAATCAGGCTTGATTTCCTTCAGAATTTGATCTCTTTGCAGTCCAGGGGACTCTCAAGATTCTCCTCCAGCACCACAATTCAAAAGCATCAATTCTTTATCGGTCAGCCTTCTTTATGGTCCAGCTCTCACTTCCATACATCAGTACTGGAAAAAACATAGCTTTGACTATGTGGCTGGCTAGATAACTCAGTGAGTTGGGTGCCTGCAGTACCTGACTGCAGAGCCAGAGGTTGGGAGTTTGATTCCCCGCTGTGTGTCCCCCATCCCAGAGAGTTTCCAGAACAAGGGAGTGGTAAAAATGTTCCTGAGTGCTCTGTGCTGAGGAGACTTTGAAAAGTTTTGCCTTAAGTGGGAATCAACTTGATAGCATGTAATTATTATTTTTAGTTTATACATACACATGCACAATTAGGAATGATTTGTGTAATGTCAGAGAATTACAGTATGTCTTACCCAAGTGGGGATGATGGTGAGCATGTAATCGATGTGCCTGCTGAATCTACTGCCCAGGTGCTTCTCACAGTGGACGGACAATATCGCGCGCTTGATCTTCCTCCTTAGGGTTCATCATCTTGAAATTAGCCTCCGACTGGGCAGCCCTCGGGGACAGTACTATTCTCAGGCAGTTCTTTAAGCAGAGGGCGGTCTCCTGTAAAAGAGGAGACACCATTTTAACTTTGTACTGGGGCAGAGTTCTGCCCTCTTGGGGATCTCTTTGGGCTTTGTTGACAGATGTGGCTCCTCTATTATCTTTAATTTCCTCTTTCTTTTATTAAAATCACTAGTCTTCTTTTTAACCTGAGAAACGCCAAGCGGGATACAATGGACCCATTGTGGTGTGGCCTTGCCTGTGGCTTGTTGCTTGAGAGATTACAAGTGCCATTCACTTCCTCAAGTGGCGAAAGGCATCTTTTTGTCACGGTGTGTGCTTTTCCTCAATTACATCTCTCATATTTTGCATGCTTTGTTTGGCAGCGGGTCACTGTAAGGCAAATAATTACATGCAATCAAGTCCATTTTGACTTACGGTGAAGATTTCCAGGACATGACTTGTTTTGCGAATCAGGTTGTCAATGTACACGTCTGAAAGGAAATGCCACTCTAGGAGGGAAAACAAGTTAGGCAGAAGAAACACTAGTTCCCTTTGATGTCTACTTTGAGTGCGAGTGTCATATGAACAGGTACCAAAATTGGAATAAGTCCTCCCCCAGCCCAATTTGGAATCAAGACAAAAATTAATTGTAATAGTGTTTTTTTTCACAGCAGCCTTGCCAAAAAAATTTAATTAAGAACAGCAGGGTATTGCTGGAAAACTCAACCAAGGTGAGAAGCCATCATAAATTTAAAAAACGAAGCAGCTTTGCAAATAGAGGGTAATTGTCTACACTGATGATTTACATCATTTTTGTATGAGCTTGATTTTTTCATGAAAGAATCCTACGAACAGAAGTTTAGCAAGATTGCTGAGAACTTTCCCTCTGCTCACAGAACTTATACAGCCCTGTATTCCTTCAGGAAAGGTGACAACTCTTGTGTCTTTTTAGATCTGAAATTTAGTATTGCTAGCACGAGCAAATTACCTGCACAGTGTATAGAAGCTAAAGCTTTAAGCAAATTGTGGCTTCTTAACACTAGATGGCAACAGCAGTTGGAAATACAGGTTCATTCCCTATTCTTTTCTCCAAGTTGACAAGTGATAACTTCAAAGCTTGTGATGCAAGTATGTGGAAGTGAAATAAAACTGCAGTGAAATAAGCATTTATTTCTGCATCTTTTTTGCTGGGTTTTCTTGTCCTACTTGTTTGATTGTCAGTATTTCCTTATCTTAATTTTCTTTCCTTTGCAAGGTGCGAGAGACAATAATATGAACTGATGGCAAAAATGTATCCTTTAAAACAGAGGAAAAAAATCGTCACCTGGCCAGAACGGGTAGTTAAAATATGGGAGGTGTATTCTGGTAATTGTTCATCTACTTAGAAAGTAGTGAAAGGAGAAGGGTTCTCCAAAATGGTTGAAACATTTCACTACTCAAGCTACTTGGATGAGTAGCAATATCAAAACATTTCAGCCTAACAAGAAAGAAGGCCAGTTGCCATGACTCAAAGTTCCAGATAACCTCACCTGGATGACAGAATCTTCACCGGTTCTCTGAAATGTTTATTGGAATACAAAGCTTTTAAAGGGCTTTTACAAAACAGCTTCATTGCTTACACAAGCTGGAATTGTTAAATTAGATCCAGTCAGTTAAGGTCAAACTATCCATTACAGAGAGCCTGTCATTCAAGTTGAAATCTTGTTTTTTATTTAGGAGATGTCAGAATCAAAGCCAGGAAGATAGCCGTCATTACTATGGTGGGCAGGGTTTTTTTTTTTTCATTTTTTATGCCCAATGTATGGATACATTGATAAAAAAGAATATAAATGCACATATTTAATACTGGAACTTTTATAACCATAAAATGAGAGAGACATTGGTTCCTGGTTTGGGGTTATGTTTAATTTTTTTTTTTTAAGGAACCTCCTCCAGGTGCTTTTTGTCCCTTTGTAGCACAGCTGAGGTGGCAACAGTTTCTCATACTGGAAGTGCCTGATATTAGCACCAATACACTAACTAACAAATGGAAAACACAAATCTAGTGCAGAAGGTACTTTCCTTAAGGGTTTCAAGGGTTTCCTCAATGTTTTCCAAGTTATTTTTGCAAAAGGCAGCTGAGTTTGAAAGAAGATTGTGAATGGGGTGAACCTCTACTGAAAGGGGCTCAGACTGGAAGTTGTCCATGCTAGTGCTAATTTACTAAAAAAACAATGTTCTGGACATGCTGGCTAGGTGCTGATGGGCATTTCTTTTGCAGAGGTTTGGACTGTTGATAAAATTCTCCTTTTGTTACACAGTAGAAGTACAGAGATTCATAGAAAAGAATTGCTTCACAGTTCTCCTGAGTTGACCTCTTTCCCATTTGTTGAAGAAAGAAAAAAAGTTTCTTTACTTAACAGTTGCTTGAAATAACAGACTGTGTATACTGCCTTTTTTTTACTGCACACAAACTAAGAACCAACTGATCAGATCAACAACAACCAACAACTGCCATCAACCATGGAAAGAGAGGGATTGTACCCTCAGCAGAAAGATGGGACTCTCTTTGAATTCAAACCTGGAAGGAACAATTGGTTAGAGAAACAATCACCCCAGCCTAGGAAAGTCCCTCCTAATCTCTCAAGCTACAGACAGCATGCAAGGTTGCAAATAAAACTCCAACAATTTCAATCCAACAACCTCTGCAGGGCTGCACTTTCTCGACCCTTTCCTTAGATTGTGTGTGTGTTTGTGCTTCGTTGCATTTCAGCCATGCCTTAGATATGACAGTTCTTTTCAGTACAATTTCAGTCATAATAACAGAGCTTTAACAAGGATAAGCACACTGGTACACATGGGAGAAAAAAGCTTTGAAGAAAAAAGGGCAGTGGCAACCATCTTTAGCACTCCTGTTGCTGTAACCTTCCCTATTCCAAGCTCTTGAAAACCCAATCTGATTAAACCTCAGCATTTGCAGCTTCTCTTCTCCTTAGAGAGCCCCTGCTGAATTTATAACATTCAGAAGTGCCATCTGACTATTACTGAACAAAAGAAAAGCTTCTTGGGATTACAAAAATCCTCCTGGAGGCTGTCTGTTCTCTGCCTTCTGCCCAAAATAAAAGTTGGGGGGGGTGGGAGAAGCATACATATTAGCAAGATTGATTTTGTTTATGCTTCTTCGTATCAACCTGGTGGAGTTGCTACTTCTAAATTGCTCATACAGACGTATTCTCCCTTCCCAGGTTATATTTTCTTTTTATTCTGGCTGAGAGGTAATATAAACTTTGCTCCCCTAAATGTGTGCAACATGATACTGATGGCAAAAATGTGAAATGTACATATTCTTCCCTATTCCCTTCCGTATGATTGAGACAGAATTGTAACAACAACAACAACAAAAATCCTCCGGGTGTGTTCTTGAGATGCTGAAAATTTTCTGTTCTGAGTAGGCAAGGAGTAACCAGATGGAGCAGAGAGAACCCTATGATTGCTTAGTGCTGTGTTTTCCCTTCTGTGATACCACACATATCTGACTGGGGAGAAGGAAAAGCTGAGAATCCACCCATCATGGCAGATTAAAGTGGCTGTATGCATATGAAAAAATTACCAAACATCCAGGATGTTTGTTGTGGGTTTTTTTCAGGCGCTTTGGGCATGTTCTGAAGGTTGTTCTTCCTAAGTTTTGCCATTCTCTGTGGCTGGCATCTTCAGAGGACTGCACTCTGTGCTCTGGTGTAGTTTGCTTGGGAGTTGAGTATTTATGGCTGTGAGACAGGGTGTTGTCCTTTTCAGGAGATGGGTGATTAGTGTGTCTTGCTGTGGGTGTATTGTTGTGATAAGGAGGAGAGATTATCTGTCACTGTGATTGATGGGTGTCATTAGCTGGTCTTTTTGTGTGTAGTGATCCCTGGTCCTTGTAGCTGGGTAGAGTTCGTTGACCTTTTGCATGCTTTATTTTTCAGAGCTGGGAGCCAGGTTTTGTTGAGTTTCAAACTTTCCTCTTTTTTGTTGAAGTTCTGCTGGTGCTTGTAGACCGTGCAAATCGGAACTCTACCCAGCCACAAGGACCATCATTACTTTTTTCTGGACAGAACAGAATCCAGACTATTATTTCAAGTCTCTACTGAAACTGAGCACTAACCTGTTTTCTTGGTTTTAAAAAAACTGATTTAGAATAAGAAATCCACTTTTTAAAGAAAAGCACAATGTTTTTCATCCTTTACTAGAATCACAAAGAGTTAGTTCCCTGGTTAATTGGTTGATTTTATACATTTTCAGCTTCTGGCTTCTGTTGTCTCCAGCCATGGATGTCCAGCTATGAGTCTGTATATGGTTTTAACCTGCAACCTTCTACAGATGTATGTAGCCCGCAGTAACACATGGTGAAGTATTTGTAGGAGTTGTAATCCAAGATGTTCAACAATGGCTGACTCTGCCGTTAAGCAGAGAGAGGCGATTTGCCTCAAGGGGTAAATCTCTGGCTGTTCCCTTCCAGGGATTCACATTGCTGTATCTCTCTCTGTCTCTCTCTCTCTCTGTCTCTCTCTCTCTCTGTCTCTGTCTGTCTGTCTGTCTGTCTGTCTCTCTCTCTCTCTCTCTCTCTCACACACACACACACACACACACACACACACACAGAGAGAGAGAGAGAGAGAGAGAGAGATGTCTCATGCTTCGTTCAGATGGCAAGCGGTCTTGCAATGTGATGAGGGGTACTGCTGCAACAGCTGGTGTTCAACTGGCATTTCAGTCAGCCTCTGCTCATGAAATGGAGCAGAGAGTGCCATATTGTCCCATTTCCAGATGGCAAATGGCCTTGAGGCAGCCCTGATATTTTAATGTTCCCTCTGTGAACTGGCACCTGAATAGCGTCTTGCCCTCAGATCAGCAGTCAGCAGTATATTGTTCAATAGAACCAAGAGAAGGGGGGGGGGGTCCAGCCATATTGAACAACAAAGAAAGAAGAAACAAACAGTGCATGGTCAATCAAGAAAAAGGAAGACAGCCTTCAGACAACCATTGGCTGGATTGGGGACATATATTTCCTCCTCCCTGTCTGAATGACTGGCCATGAAATGTAACATGGGTGTACCTGGAATCAAAGCAGACTTATTTTCTGTTAGGGTTGTTCCTATTGAGGGAACATAGGACAGGGATGTGAGCAAGTGACATTCAGATCACCTGGCTTTTCATTTGCTCATGGGACGACCAGAGCTTGGAAAGGCTGTCATTTATGCTGGACCACATTCTTTGGGATGTGATCTTTTAGATTCCTTGGAGGGATGGCTCCCCTCTGTTTCGTGCATCCATTCTAGTGTAAGGCATCCACAGGATAAAAAGATTGCCCATTACAATGAATATTTTAATATGCCCGGATTATTTATTTATTTATTTATTTATTTATTTATTTATTTATTTATTTATTTATTTATTTATTTATTTATTTATTCATTCATTCATTCATTCATTCATTCATTCATTCATTCATTCATTGTTCGATTTATATCCCGCCTATCTAGTCGGTTAGGACCACTCTGCAACTCACACTGCAACTTATTACTGCAACTCACTATTTTAAAAACTCACTCTGCAGCTGTTATTACCACACTGCTTTACACCGTTTAAGATTGTTCATAGCGTATCAAATTAGTTACTTGGATTGTCAGGCTCTTGAATGTCAGCGTGTGATTGCTATACAGATGATGGGTAGGAGGAAAGCAGGCCTGCCATCTGAGATGCCAATGGTGTTTGGGTTTAAGTAAGTGTACCTCTGTCCTGGATTACAGATATTGTTGCAAAAACAACCATACATTCTAACAGAATTGCAACCAAATGGTTCAGGTTAGGTATTATTATCTAAAATTTTGGAGCAGGAAATTCTTTTTCTTCCAGCTGCCAGTGAATCATC